>NC_137834.1:66706441-66961441 GCF_948465745.1 Chenopodium album
TTTTATTAAAAAATAATTTTATAAACAATAAAATTTTTAAAAACAAAAAAAAACCCAATTACCAACCCAACCACCACCACCTCACCGGAACCCTAACCCCACGGCCCAGCCGCCCCTCTCGCCGACCAACTAACCAGCCCAACCCCAACCACTCCGTTTCCCTTCCCCGGCCAACCACACAACCGTGAGCCCCTCCCCCGATTCAAGCCCCTCCTCCGATTCAAGCCCCTCTCCCGAGTCGACATCCCCTTCCTCCACCGCGAGCTGGCGACCCTCTCCCGATTCGACCTCCTCTTCCTCCACCGCGAGCCAGCGACCCCAAAACTAAAACCCTTAACCCAAACCCAGATCCCCATAGCCTAAACTACCCCAAATTCGTTGAGGTTTGGGTTGGGGGTTTGGGTGTTCGTTCTGCAGTTCCGGTGAGGGATGGGGTCGAATCGGGAGAGGGGAAAAGGAAAGGGTGTGGCTGGCCGATGAAGGGAGAAGGAGTTGTCGACGGTTGGTTGTAGGGTTAGTGTAGACACCCATTTGTGTCTCCCCAAAACCAAACCCAGTGATGAGTGCCTTTCACGTCGAATCATAATCGAATGAAACGAAAGTGTGGAAAGGTCTAGTGTTGCGGAAAGTTTTATTTCTTTTCTCTTCTCTCTGTTTTTGAAAACTTTATTTTGAGAAAACAGCCAATCCAGTTTGGTTGGTCCATGATATGGGTCCAATAGTGGTGTAGTTGGATGGGGTTTGCAAAGACCTTTCTAACGATATATTATAAGCCAAATTCCGATGAATTTTGAGGAAGTTATGGCCAATTTACTAAACTGGGCCTGGTTTGAGCTTTAAGTACGGCCCAATGATCTAGGGGAGGGCCTAATATGATTTATCATTCCTAATGTAATTAGGAATGGTTTTAGTCTTCTAGAACATTCTAGAAGGTTCTTATCATTCTTAATTCAATTAGGACTCTTCAGAGTTTTAATTAGATCAAATAGAATTTTCGACTGAAATTATATTATTTTATCTTCCAGTATGGGAAATTTATCAGATTTTCGAAAACGCGTTGAATTCCGAATTGGCGTCCAACCCCAGGCCTTGGCGCCTGGAACCGGGATTGGCGCCAGACGCCAGCATTGGCGCCTGGCGCTAGCCACTAGTCCTGACGCCAATGAGCCAGGGCTGGCGCCAATGTGTTTTTGTGGTCTTCAGACTTTGTTTTGATAAATTATCTTTTTTGGATGATTTTCTCTATAAATATCGTATTAAAAACTCCGTTTTCATTCACCAATTCTCTTTATTCTTAAGTTTTAACCAACTATCTTCATCATTCATCTCTTTCATTCAATTCTCCTAGAATCATTCATCTCTTTCATTCAATTCTCATATAACATTCATCTCTTTATTCTTTCTTTTCTAAAACTTTACTTTTTAATACAAAATTCCGCATTCATTAGATCTTGATACACCTAGCTATATTCGAAGTTGCCTTCGCTCTAGACGTGAAAGGTTTTAATTTCTGAGGGTTTGGTCCCAAATCTCTATTTCAATTATTTAATTTAATTGTTTGATTATTATTTTCCTTGAAGTTACTAACGCGTGTATTGTGTTATTAGAAAGAGGTACGAGGCATCCAAGTAAGTGCTTTAATTGATTTATTGATATTATGATGTAGAAATCATGTTTACATTGTTGTTTTGATATTCCTAGTATCATGTCTAGGGTATTTTTAATATTAAATATGATTCCTGTGATGCTTCCTATATTCTTCCTAATATTTATGATTGTTAGTATCATGTTAGGGCTAAAGACTTGATTTTTATTGCTTAGTGACATGCTAGGGTTTGTTATTAATCTTGTTAGTATCATGCCTAGGATCTTGCTATGCTTTAACATGATTATGATTATGATTATGATTGATATTATTGTTATTCATGATATTATTTATTTGTGTTGCTTGACACATATTATTTTATATTGTTATTGCTTGATCACCTTTATTGTATGTTAAAGGGAATTGGTACTTGTAATCACGCTTAATAAGATAATTAATAATCTTGTTAGGTTAACTTTGATTATAATTTCAAGTGATCGCCAATAATAGTTTATTTGTGCATTAAATTCAACCAACATAGATTAAACAGGTTTAGGGTTAATCCTATTGATTGTATGTTAGTCAGAAAGCGCACATGAATACGAGCAGAATAAAGTAGAGGCCTATATTAGGGCAGGTTCAATCTCTTTTAGGTTGGATTTGTACCATCATCCCCGAACCCTTATTTGGTTCATGACCTTATGGAGTTGACGATCTCTTGGATCGTTAAGGGGTGTAACCTTCACCTCGTGAACGGTTTACAAGTTCCTTAAAAACTTGTTGGCGACTCTTTTGCTCTATCTTCTTCCCTTTTGGACGCCACCGTACTTTAGTGTATGATCACAGTGGGGTTCAAGCTAGTGGGATTTTAAAGGCTTGAAACTATTCCCTACAGTTAGGGATTCGGCTGGCGAGGTGGTTGTGGCAGTGGGGTTTGGGCACTTTGGCAGGTGGGTTTTTTTTTTTTTTTTTTTTTTTTTTTTTTTTTTTTTTTTTTTTTAAAAAAAAAAAAAAAAATAATAAAATTATTCAATATGGTTAACCAAAAATTAAAAAAGTTAGCCAAAAAATCAAAAATTGGGCACTATGCATAATTCTACAAAACCTTGGGGCCACTTAAGAGAGTTGGAAAAAACTTCGTCTTCTAGTAGAAAAACTGAATCCTTGAGGCCAACATGTAGAATTTCCCTTTTTTTTTAAATAAAACCAAACAAAATAAAAAATTATTAGCTATATATTTAGCTTATTACTACTTATTTTAGAGGTATATGCATAATTATAAATACACTATTAGCTTGGATTTGCAGCTTGATTTGGGCGTAGGGATGACAATTTAATCTGAGTTCGATTCGAATCCGAAGGAAAAAAATTCGATTCGAATCCGTTTAAAATTAGTCCGAATCCGAATCCGATAAAATACATCCGAATCCGAATAGGAGGTGGATCGGACTTGGACCCTACGCAAAGTCCGACGGAGTCCGATCCGAGTCTGAATACGAGAGTATAAGCATATGCTCTATAACTTGGGACGACAATTATTTGCTTGTTTTGTAGCAAAATTTTGTTATGTAACTTAGTTTATAATTTAAATATGTTATGTTTAATTATACTTTAATTGGTATGACAATACAAGCAATTATAGGTATATGACATTACAAAAAATAAAAATTAAAAAAATATTCGGATCATTTCGGTGGTCCGTATAAATGGACCGGATTCGGATCTGAAAATTTATGAGTCGGATCGGATTCGAACTCGGATTTTTCGGATTCGGACTCGGATTCGGATCCAAGTCCAGGGTCCGTTTACTAAATGGATCGGATTTAGCCACATCCGACCCGAATCCGATCCATTGCCATTCCTATTTGGGTGCCTTATCTTCAATCTTTTAGAAGAAACTTTGATTTTTGTTGTTTTCGGAGCAAATAAAATGATTCTATGTTTAATAGTTGTACAACTCTAGTTATTTATATACAAGACTTGATTATTCCTACTTAGGGCTCGTTCACATTTGCTTAATTTCAGTTCAGTTCAGTTCAGTTTAGTTTAGCTCAATTCAGTTCTCAATTCCCTCTCTCATAAAATATTCATTTTAGCTCAGTTCAATTCAGCTTCAATCAGTTCAGTTCAGTTCAGTTCATCTCCAATCAGTTCAGTTCAGCTCGGTTCAGTAAATGTGAACAGGCCCTTACTTTCTAATTTTAGGCTTTTATCTAATTGTAATGCACCTTTTTCTCCCGCTAAATGCATTAGAAACTTTGGGTCTTTAGATCTTAATATATTTCTATCTTTATATGTTAAAAAATAGATTTTTTATTTTTTATTTATTTATTTATTTTTTTTAACCGGAAGTTTGGATCAATTTTTTGAGTGATTGTTTATTTTGTGTAACTTTTTTTTTGTAAAAAAAAATTGAGAATTGTTGCAAAAATACTATGTTGAATGTTATTGTTCAAATTAATGGGCAAAAAACCAAAATTTATATAAAAAAACTTATTATATTTTAAATTAAACCAAAATAAAAAACCATAAAGTGAAGCAAACCAGTTCAAAGGAATATAAGAAATACGGAGTAGATAAATTCCTTCCAAGTTGATAAATTAGCTAGTTTGGGAATTAAAATTTATAATTAGCCGTTTTGGTAAATATTTTTGTAAAATTAGTCATTTTTGTAAAAGATCTTAAATAATTTGAGTATATCAAATTTGAAATACATGTCAAAAATCACGCGTTCATCAATGTAATTAATGCTCCAGTATGTCTTGTATAGTTGTGTGCGGTTATCCCAGTATGTCTTGTGTGCGGCACCACTTACCCTTATTTATTTTTAATTTTCCGTAGTACTAACTTTTGAATTCATAAAAGTTGCAACAATTCCTATAAGACCCATTACTATTCTACGAAGTACGAGTATTATTTATCTCTCACTTACCCACTTGCACAAAAATTTAATTATTTCTCTCTCTTATAAACCCCACTTGTACTAGTTTTTAGTGTAATACTATACAATTATATATAAGCATTAAATATATTATTGGAAAATGTAAAAAATTAGAAATTCATGATAAATACAAGCGTAAATCAGTGTAATTAGTGTGTTTTTGTCATGATTTCCTAAATTTAAACAATTTTCTAGAGTATATTTAATGCTTATATGTAGCCCTAAGAGTTATGTATAACATTTTCCATTATTTCTAGCTCTTTCATACTACTAATAATAAAATACAATATATTCCTACAAACTATACTTATATTATAAAATTCACCCTATGATCCCTACCTTATAAATTTCCTATAACTTTGTGCAAAGCGTACTATTGCGATTAATATGAACCGGGGCGGGGGGGGGGGGGGGGGGGGGGGAGTAGCTTGATCCCGTTGTATTAGATAAGTAATTAGTACTCCCTCCCTCCCCTATTACAAAGTCTCAAATCTTTTTAGGTAAATCAAAATACAATGCCTCTTTTTATTTAAGGATTGTATTTTTTTTTATTTATATTTTATTACTTTCTTTTTATGAGTTATCATTTTTTTTCCTTTAATTTTTTGTATTTTTAACATCAATTTTCAACGCTTCTCTCTCTATCTTTTTGATAATTCCCAACTACTTTTTCTTTCTATCTCTCTCTCTGACCCTCTATTGTCACGAAATGCACATCAAGTTAAGGGCCAACAACTGTTCTCACAGATCAACACGATTCCTTCCGGTGCATTTTGTCCTCACTCCTGCGCAACCCGGGAGAACTTCCCACGAGGTCACCCACCCCAAGACTACTGCCAGCCAAGCACGCTTAACAGTGGAGTATCTTAGTATATGAGCTCCCTAAATGGAAGATGCCTCTTGTTGATATAAGTAGTATATCAAATCTCTTTAAAGCAATCATGAGGGGTATTAAAATGTAGGGGTGTTCACGGTGCGGTTAAACCGCAAACTTGTGTAGACACCCATTTGTGTCTCCCCAAAACCAAACCCAGTGATGAGTGCCTTTCACGTCGAGTCATAATCGAATGAAACGAAAGTGTGGAAAGGTCTAGTGTTGCGGAAAGTTTTATTTTCTTTTCTCTTCTCCCTGATTTTGAAAACTTTATTTTAAGAAAACAGCTAATCCAGTTTGGTTGGTCCCTGATATGGGTCCAATAGTGGTGTAGTTGGATGGGGCTTGCAAAGACCTTTCCAACGATATATTATAAGCCCAATTCCGATGAATATTGAGGAAGTTATGATCAATTTACTAAACTGGGCCCGGTTTGAGCTTTATGTACGGCCCAATGATCTAGGGGAGGGCCTAATATGATTTATCATTCCTAATGTAATTAGGAATGGTTTTAGTCTTCTAGAATCTTCTAGAAGGTTCTTTTCATTCCTAATTCGATTAGGACTTTTCAGAGTTTTAATCAAGATCAAATAGCATTTTCGAAGGAATTATATTATTTTATCTTCTAGTACGGTAAATTTATCAGATTTTCGAAAACGCGTTGAAATCCAGTTTGGCGTCCAACCCCAGGCCTTTGCGCCTGGAACCAGGCTTGGCGCCAGACGCTAGCCATTGGCGCTAGCCACTAGTGCCTGGCGCCAGTTAGCCAGGGTTGGCGCCAATGCTGTTTTGCGATCTTCAGACTCTGTTTTGTTAAATTATCTTTTTTGGCTGATTTTCTCTATAAATATCGTATTAAAACTCCGTTTTCATACACCAACTATCTTCATCATCTACATCTTTCATTCACCAACTCTCTTCATTCACAAGTTTTCTTTCATCAATTCTTAATTAAAAACATTCTTTCTTTAGCATTCATTCTTTCTTGCTTTTTCATATAAAATTCCGCATTCGCAAGATCTAGAAATGCCTAGCCATATTCGAAGTTGCCTTCGCCCTAGGCGTGAAAGGTTTTAATTTATGAGGGTTTGGTCCCAAATCTCTATTTCAATTATTTAATTTAATTGTTTTGATTATTATTTTCCTTGAAGTTACTAACGTGTGTATTTTGTTATTAGAAAGAGGTACGAGGCATCCAAGTAAGTACTTTAATTGATTAATTGATTTATGATGTAGACATCATGTTTATATTGTTATTATGATATTCCTAGTATCATGTCTAGGTTATATTTAATATTAAATATGATTGCTATGATGCCTTTTATTCTCTTCCTAATATTTATTCATGTTAGTATCATGTTAGGGTTAAAGATTTGATTTTTATCGTTTAGTGACATGCTAGGGTTTGTTATTAATCTTGTTAGTATCATGCCTAGGATCTTACTTTTATTATGCTTTAACATGAATATTGTTATAATTATGATTATTAATATTTCTGATTGCTATGATTATTATATTTATGATTGTCATGATTATTATTATTATTATAATTTTATGATGATTATTATTATTATCATGATTATTATTATGTTGCTTGATACATTATTTATTATTTATTGCTTGATCACCTTTATTGCATGTTAAAGGGAATTTTGTACTTGTAATCACGCTTAATAAGATAATTAATATCTTGTTAGGGTTAATGTGATTATATTTCAAGTGATCGCCAATAATAGTTTGTTTGTGCATTATATTCAACCAACATAGATTAAACAGGTTTAGGGTTAACCTCTTGATTGCATGTTAATCAGAAAGCGCACATGAATACGAGCAGAATAAAGTAGAGGCCTATTATTAGGGCAGGTTCAATCTCTTTTAGGTTGGATTTGTACCATCATCCCCGAACCCTTATTTGGTTCATGACCTTATGGAGTTGAAGATCTCTTGGATCGTTAAGGGGTGTAACCTTCACCTCGTGAACGGTTTACAAGTTCCTTAAAAAACTTGTTGGCGACTCTTTTGCTCTATTTTCTCCCCTTTTGGACGCCACCGTACTTTAGTGTATGATCACAGTGGGGTTCAAGCTAGTGGGATTTTAAAGGCTTGAAATTATTCCCTACAGTTTTTTGGCGACTCCACTGGGGAGGATTTCTATTTTAGTTCCTGAATTTGTTTCGGCAATGATTTAGAATGAGTGGATTAGACTCGAAAAGTTCTAAGTATTTCATGTGCGTAATTTTGATTAACATTATTGTCATATGCATAAAAAGGTTCTCATTGGAAAGACCATCCGTAATGAGTAAAAAACATAGGATTTTACACGTAGGAAATTTGAGAAATGTCTTTCACAACTAGGACTGAAATAACACCGCGCGAAACTGGATGATTTTATTGAGCACAGAAAGCTGCTGAGGCATGTGGGAAGTAGCGTCAGGGGCCAGAGCTTGGCGCCAAACTTTTAGCCGTAGCGCCAGACGCCAGTATTGGCGCCAGGCGCTACAGTTAAAAGTTGGCGCCAGTCTCTGTTTGCTGGCGCCAATTTCCCCCAATACCGAGCCAGAAATATGCGTTCTAATTTCGACCGGTTTTTCGTATTGTTTGCTCGATCCTGCTTCCTGATTGAATTTTTTCTCACTTTTCTGAAACCCATATGTGTTCTACATATGGACATAACCCTCTGGGAATTCATGCTCTATCTACCCGATTGAACGCTCCTGGCAACAAAGGGTACATCTGAGATGTTGAATTCACCAAACCATGGAAGTGAGTTTTTTCTAAAACTCGCGGTGTCCCATCCACACGCGCTAACCCTTCACGGTTAGGCTTCTGCGCGGTGCATCCGGACAATTAACCATGGACCCTCTATTGACTAAACCATATCCCGAACTTTAGAGAACTAGAGCCATGGTTAGGTTGCGAACTCATTGCATCATATTGTGCCTACTTGACTAATTGTGCATTATTTGTTGTGCATATATATTCTATGTTTCTCTTAACCGTTTGTTGATTTGTGTTGAGACCAAAATTAATGACTTAAAGAACTTTGCCTAATTAATTAATTAATTTGAGTCAATAAAGTTTTTTTTTTTTTAATCGAAATTGACCTAGTACGACTTTAGGCATACCCCAGTTGACTAATAATACCGAAAACAGTCCCGGACCGAAGCTCCAATATTGGCGCCAAAGTCTGAGCTGTAGCGCCTGACATTTTCTAAATTGTCTGGCGCCAATCACCATAGTGTGACGCCAGTCCTGTCGCTTGGCCGACAGTTCGGATTATTTGTCGAGTCATCACCTAATGTCTAATTAATCAGTTTTCCGTTTAATTCGGTTAATTTTGCTGACCATTAATGCTTAATTGAATCAATGCTCGAGTTTAGGCACTAAGTCCCATGGTATTACACAAGAGTCCAAGCATGTCACTTACACTCAATGCACACACCAACACACATGTTTGACCATGATTAAGAAAGTCTTGTGTGCGCGCTTTTTTCGTCATTTTTTTTAAAGGGGGGTAAGTCGGATATTAATCCTCCAATAAATAATAATATTTAGTTCCCTAAAAAAATATGTACATTTTTTATTTTAAAAAAAAAAATAAATAAAATAAAAACCATAAAGTCAAGTTGATTCGATTCAAGTAATTAAAACGCAAATTGGCTTAATTTACAGCGCTTGGTCAAGAAAGGAAGGACGATTAATCAAAGATAACCTCTTCGTACAAGTCCAACTTTTCGACAAACCTATAGCCCGCAAGAGGAAAGCGAGAGTTATAATGGCAACTCAAGAAGAAGTCAATGACCTCAAGAATCAACTGGCTACTGTAACTGAGACACTGAAGCTTCTCGCACTTAAGATTGATGATCCTGTGAAACAACAACAAATGGACCTCATGCAAGAGAGCCTAAGCAAGTTGTCCAGCGACTACAAGTTTCAAGAACTCACATCCCAAGGGGTCTCGGTGGATAAAGATCTTCTTCCGCAGAAGTTCAGCGCCAACGACATCCCAAAATTCAGGGCAATTGACAACCCTTACTTCCACTTAAGAGCATTTGAAACAATAATGAGTATCAAGGGCATCGATAAGAAAGTCTTCCCTTCTCTGTTCTCACTATCTCTCGAGACCGTTTGCCAACAATGGTTCTTTTCTATCGAAAAAGAAAAGACCTCTACCTGGGAATCCATAGCAAACGCTTTCGTTGATAGATACAAATGCAACATTCAAGTCGAAACTGACCATAGAGAACTTGAAATCCTCAAACAGAAAGAGAATGAAGGCTTCGCTGCTTTCTTTAACAAGTGGAGAGAAACCTCAGCTAAAATGATCGAGGTACCAAGTGAAAAAGAGTCCGTGAGACTATTCATTAAAAAATTTCAAGAAAAATATTCCAAACATCTTAAATATCAAAATAACCTTCATACTTTTAAGGCCGTTTATGATATTGGGATCAACATTGAAGATGACTTGGTTACATCTAAAGCTGCCAACAATAATTCCAACAGTGGCTGGAAAGGAAAGAAGAACGACAATCCTTCTTCTTCCAAAACCGCCCACTCAAATAATGTTAGCACCTTTAATCTAGGAGAAGTCCTCGCCATGAACAATCAAGGACAAAAGAAACCATTTAGGAGGAATTTCACTCCTATTGGCATGAGTTATGACACCGCATTTGATCGATTAAATGCAAAAGGTCTTATAACTCCCATTGGACCATTCGGAGATCCACCAGTTGAGAAGAGATCGCCTAACTGGAACCCCAATGCACATTGCAAATATCACCAAGGTAGGGGCCATTCTACTGAAAGCTGTTGGAAGCTCAAGGAAGCTATCCAAGACCTAATTGACAATAACAAGCTGCCGTTGCCCCCTGCCAGTAAGAAGCCAAGTATTGACAATGCACCTCTAGCTCATACTTTGGCTATCTCCGATGAAAAAAGCGAAGTTGACCCCTCATCTCTCATTAAGCCTGTCAAAGCAACCAATGTCGAAGAAGGAGAAGAAGAGATCTTTTTCGATGTCGGAGATAACCTTCCAGAACCAGCAAACAAGGAAGACATACAATTGCTCACACTGTTTATGAGGGAGACATCGCAACTATTACGTGAAACTCTCAAAGTTGTGAACGAACTTCACAAGAAATATGATGAACTTCCGTGTCCAAAGGATAAACCTAAAAGAGAATTCACACCCATAGGAATGACCTACGATGCTACTTTTGATCGCCTCTATGATCAAGGACTAATCAAACCTATTGGTCCAACAGAGGATCCAACACCAGAAAAGCGATCTCCAAGATGGGATCCCAAATCCTACTGCAAGTACCACCAAGGAAACGGTCATACCACAAATGAATGCTACAGGTTTCAAAACCTCATTCAAGACCTTGTAGAAGCTAACAAGATCTCTTTACCTCTATCTAGCAAGGGAACGACTTATGAGGCAAAGTATTTTCCCTTACAAGTCACCGAAAAACCCAAGAGGAGAATAGGGTTTACACTCCAATTAGGATCCCATATGCACAAATGTTCGAAATGCTCTCCGAGAGTGGCAAGGTCAAACCTCTCGAACCGAGACCATTTGAATCATTAAAAAGGACAGATAGATATTACTGTCAGTACCATCAGTCAGGGGGGCACACCACAGAAAACTGCTTCAAATTCAAGGATTTGGTGCCGAAAATGATTGATGAAAAGGAGTTAATCCAAGTTCAACAAGAAGAGGACATAACTGTTAATGGAGTATGGGACAGTGATGAAGAAGATGTCTACCTAAAGGACATAGTGGGACCTTCACCTTCTGTATCATACACCACAGACGACATTTGGGCTGAAGAAGACTCATCAATAGGCATCCTCACAAGATCCGGGAGAATGCAACCTCCCGTTTCAACACAACCTATGCCTACTGTACAACAAGTTCGCATACCTATCATCGAAGACAACGACATCGTAAAACAGTTTAATATCATCGATCACGACAGGGCAAGGGCCAATGTTCGAAGAATTGTCGGAGTCGGAGTCCGAGTCAGAGTCTTTCCCTTTAGAATCTTCTAGGTCTTTAGCAATAATGCCTCCCCTTCCTATTTCTTCTCCTAGGATAGTTAGTGATCCAGTCCCTGAGGACATATCACTCTTTGATGTAATGATCTCAGAGTATAATAATACTTCTCGTTCTCCTTATTTCTCGTGTTCTTCCCTAACCCAAGATGACGAACATTGCTTAGCTAACGATGAAAAAGATAAAGAAATTATTAAAGCAATGGAAACACTTGAAAAGAAAACACCAGTAATTGAAGAGACTGAAACAGTCGACATCTCGAATGATTCGACTAATAAAAGAGAAGTTAAAATCGGACTAACGTTGAATAAACAAGAAAGAACCGATTTAATTAACTTACTTAAAGAATTTATCGATGTATTCGCTTGGTCGTATGAAGATATGCCGGGCATTAACAGAGAAATAGCTCAACACACTATACCATTAATCCCAGGAATGAAACCTGTAAAACAAAATTTGCGTCGAATGAAACCCGACGTAGCACTTAAAATAAAAGAAGAAATTCAAAAACAAATAACTACAGGTTTCATCAAGGTATCCAAATACCCCGAATGGGTCGCCAACGTCGTCCCAGTTCCAAAGAAAGACGGAAGGGTAAGGATGTGTGTCGACTATCGAGATCTAAATAAGGCAAGTCCAAAGGACGACTTCCCTTTGCCACACATCGATATTCTGGTAGACAACACGACAAATCACGCACTTCTCTCATTCATGGACGGATACGCAGGGTACAATCAGATTCTCATGGCAAAAGAAGACATGGAGAAAACGACCTTTATCACACCGTGGGGCACTTACTGTTACACGGTAATGCCATTTGGGTTGAAAAACGCAGGTGCTACTTACCAACGTGCAACAACTGCCTTACTCCATGACATGATGCACAAAGAAGTTGAAGTATATGTTGATGACATGATTGTGAAATCAAAGGACCGTCCAGGCCATCAAGTAGCCTTAAGGAAATTTTTCGAAAGGCTAAGAAAATATAATATGAGGTTGAATCCATCAAAATGTGCTTTTGGAGTCACCTCAGGCAGGCTCTTGGGATACGTCATAAGCTCTAGAGGAATAGAGATAGATCCAACCAAGATTAAAGCAATCATGTCAATGCCACCGCCCAAGACCGAGAAACAGATTCGAGGATTTATTGGCCGGTTACAATACATAAGTAGGTTCATATCAAAACTGACGACGATATGTGAACCAATCTTCAAAAAGCTCAAGAAGAATGTACCAGTAATATGGGATGATGAGTGTCAAAAATCCTTTGATAGGATCAAAGCCTACCTCACAAACCCTCCCGTATTAGCGCCAGCACTTCCCGGAATACCTCTTAGGTTATACTTGACGGTTACCAAAGAGACAATGGGAGCCATGTTAGCACAAGAAGTAGAAAACAAAGAGAATGCAATCTATTACCTAAGTAAGAAGATGCTCGAATACGAAACACGCTATACACCACTCGAGAAATTGTGCCTCGCTTTGGTGTGGGCCATAACGAAGTTGAGACATTAAATGTTGGTACATACCGTTTTCGTAGTATCCCGATTGGATCCACTCAAATATTTGTTCGAGAAATCGACACTCAATGGACGTATTTCAAGATGGATAGTCAACTTAGCCCAGTTTGATGTGCGGTTTATGCCACAAAAAGCTATTAAAGGATCTGTGGTGTCAGACTTTCTGGCAGACTTTCCAATAGAAGACTCGACACCAATACAAGACAATGAATTTCCAGATGAAGATTTGATGGTCACCGAAGATGATACTTGGACCTTGTACTTCGACGGAGCCTCAAACCAAAAGGGATGTGGCGTCGGAGTGCTACTAGTATCACCTATAGAAGAACACGTCCCAATCTCAATAAAGCTTGATTTCGACGTTACCAACAACGCTGCTGAATATGAAGCATGCGTGGTAGGCCTTGAAACAGCCCTGGCATTGGGAGTAAAGAAGCTAAGGATATTCGGAGACTCTTCTTTGATTATCAATCAGATATCCAAAAGGTGGAAAGTAAGGAGCGAAAGCCTAGCCCCTTACCAAACTTATCTGGAAACTCTTACCGATCAGTTAGAGAAGGTAGAATACACATATCTACCTAGAGAAGAAAACCAATTTGCTGATGCCTTGGCAAGATTAGCCTCAATGGTTAGGATTCCCACGGAAATCGAGCAAATGCCTCTAACTATTGAAAAAAAGGCATAAACCAGCATATATACAGGCTATAGAAGATGGCGACTCAGTCCAAGACGAAGAAGAAGAACAAGAAGAAGAACCATGGTACACAGACATACTCAACTATGTCACCAATGGAGGATACCCTCCTCATGCTGACAAAAGAGCAAAACGAGCATTGAGACTTTTGGCTTCTCAATATGTACTCATAGACAACGAGCTACATAAGAGGGTACCTAAAGGTCGAGCTCTCCTATGCGCAGGAAAGGTGGATGCACAAAGAATAATGAGAATAGTTCACGAAGGAATCTGTGGAACTCATGTAAATGGCAAAATGTTAGTCCAGAAAATAACGCGAGAAGGGTATTATTGGACTACAATGAATAGGGACTGCCATCAATACGTGAAAAGATGCCCTAAGTGTCAAATTTATGCCAATTTACAACATGTTCCTCCATCTTTGCTCTACACCTACACATCACCATGGCCATTCTCTACATGGGGAATTGACATAATTGGCAAAATCACTCCCCCAGGGACAGGAGGCCACAAATTTATTCTAGTAGCAATTGATTACTTTACAAAGTGGGTCGAAGCGCAATCATACGCTAAACTCACTGCAAAACATGTAACACTCTTTATCGAGAGAAATATCATTTGTCGATATGGAGTCCCACATGAAATGATAAGTGACAATGGAACTCACTTTCAAGCCGAATGTGAATAATTGCTACACAGATATGGTATCCAACATCATCATTCGTCCCCTTATAGACCTCAAGCAAACGGAGCAGTTGAGGCAGCTAATAAGAATCTAAAGACTATTATCGAGAAAATGACAGAAAATTATAAGGATTGGCCTGACAAGCTCCACTTTGCACTGTGGGGTTATCGCACGTCAACAGGAAATACACCATTTTCTTTGGTATATGGAATGGATGCCGTACAACCTGTCGAACTAGAAATACCATCTCTACGCATTGCGCTAGAGAGTAAACTTGATGAAGTTGAATGGACCAGGGCACGATACGAAGAATTGATCCTACTCGACGAAAAACGATTAGAAGCTCTACATCACGCCCAGTGCTATCAAACTCATATGGCTAGACATTTTAATAAGAAGGTCAAGACAAGAAATATCAAAGTAGGAGATTTGGTATTAAAAGCACTAAGGAAAAATGTTTTAGATCCAAGGGGAAAGTTCAGACCTAATTGGTCTGGCCCCTACATTGTCAAAACAATCCTGTCAGGTGGTGCAACAAAATTAACTGATATGGATGGCAATGAATTCTCAAACATGACCAATCTTAACCAACTTAAAAAATACTACCCATAATTACTTGAGTAGGACACTTAAGAGAGCTACGTTCGGCCTGATTCCTTAGGAAAGGATACGTAGGCAACCCTTTACGGGTGCGGCCACTTTATTATTCGACATCTCCGCGTTCCAGAATCAACTAAAAGTCAACAAAAGTCGGAAAATTATTGGCGTCGCAGAACAGAGTCTGGCGCCAGCCATGAGCCATTAGCGCCAGCCGATGGTATTGGCGCCTGGCGCCAGACCTCAATAGCTGGTGCCAAACTGCAATTACTGGCGCCAATTCAGTAATAAAATCTGGGCGAATTTCGATGTTTTTCGGAAAATTTTCGACTTCCGTACTTGGAGAATTTCTGGAAATTAATTCTTTTTTCGATTTTCATTGCTTTAATAAATAAATTTAAAGTAACAATTTAATTGAAAGCTGAAATTTCAGTGATAAAATAAAATTACATTGTTAATGGAATTTAAATAAGGCTGAAATAATTTAACTTTAAATAAAAATTAACAATCTAATAAATCTAAAGCTAAGCAATGTTTCAATCTTTCTTCTCCTTTTTAGCTCTTTTCCAATTCTTTTCTGTTTCCTCCTCTTCATCCATTACTTTAGCTAGTAGGCATCCTTTAGAGGACCTACATTCAATTTTGGAATAGATTGTTTCCCCTTCAGCTAGCACCCCATGCTTCTTTTTCACCCAAGCCTTTTTGTCTGTGGTGTTAGCTTTCCTTTTCCCTTTGTCTTTAGTAGTTTTCTTCTTCTTAGGCATTGTAGGTGTTTTGAATTCAATTCTTGCACCTAAGCGTTCTTTAGCCAGTGTCACCCTGTCACCTAGACGATTCTTCACATTGGTTCTACCCTGATCAATTGAAAACTTCTTCAGCAACCACTTCTTTACATCATTAGGTAAAGAAGGGGGAACCTTTTGGGTAATCACTTCCCATAAAGGTCTAGCGCTCCAGTAAGTGTCAAATCTATCTACTTCCTGAGATACGAGATACTCATAGGGAGGACGAAGATCCCCGAAAGGAATATTTTGAAGCAAACCATATTGTCTCTTTACCCTGCAGGGATAATAATATGTTACGCGAGACAAGCTTGGGAGACGGCAGAAAGGTTGCTTGTTAACACCAACCATCCTTTCTATTTTCCACCATGGGATGACCCACTTGATAGCAAAATCACGTGATTCAAAGACTTTTCTCCACCCATGGCGCCCAATTTTAGGGATGCGCTTCTTCCTTCTCACGAAGCAAGTGGGAGTATAATTTTCAATGTCGTCCGGAGGGCTAATTAATCCTAGCCTCTCCATTAGCCACATCTGTAAAAAAATTACAATGTAAATAAATCATTATTACAATACAAAAATATATTTTTTGATTTCTATAATTAAAAATATTATTTTTCTACCTGTAATAAAATTGGAGAGCCGCGAAGAGGCGCTTTTGGGTCCCTTTTCAACTCATCTAGACTAATCATAGTCTCTCCAACTATCAATGGCATTAGATTTCTCCCCGATTCAATTTGTTCTAGTACAGTGGTTATAATTGATTGACCCTCGTTATTTTTACCACTACTAAGACAATATTGATTGAGCATGCAAAATAAGAACGCCTTTCTTCTATATATATGAAAATATTCAGAAAGAGGTTTATCAAAATAATAGCGCGCGAATTCTTTCAAGCTAACTACATTGCCATCTACTATTTTTGATAAATCCCTATCCCTCAAATTAAAGAAGCGTTCGAAATCCTTATAGTAATATGCATCTACTCTAGGGACAGGTCTATTGAAGGGAAGCCTAAGATAGCACCAAATTCCTCTGGCAAAGGGCTAATTTCATCATACCCTATTCTAAAACAATGTGTATCGGTGTTCCAAAATTCTAAAGCGGTATGTATGAAGTCTATGTCTAAACCTACCCCTTTGATGCCATAAATTCCCCCCAAGTGAAATAAATCTAATTATTTTCTTTCTCTAGCATTAAGAGATCGACACCATTCATGAGAGTATTGGGTGAAGGTTTTAGTGGCTAAAGACATGATTATTATTTTTTCTAAAGAGGAGAATAATTTTTTCGCTGGAATTATGAGAAAATTCGGCTGAGCAGGGGGCTATTTATGTACAAATTACGAAGAATTTCAATCTGAATGAAATACGGAGTCAGCGTCAATTAGCGTCAAAGTCCCGACATTGGCGCCACCATCTAGTGCCTGGCGCCACACGCTAAGTGTAGCGCCTGGCGCCACGCGCCACAGTCTGGCGCCAGCTGGTGCCAAGTCAACAGGGCAGCCGCGCGTGCTCAGCTTGCGTTTTGATATTAAACTTGAGTCGGTTAATGACTTTATGGCCCCGTTTAATTTTTTCTAAATATCTTTTCTATCTTTTCTTAATTAATTAAATATATCAATTATTTTTTTAATTTTATTTCTTTTTTTGGATTTTATATTATTTTCAAAAAACCAGCATTTTTTCCGTTTTCTTTTCCTTTTTTATTTTTTCTTTTTGGGGGAGAGAGTCAGATAATATCCTCCATCAATAATAAAAATGACGGATTTTTTTTGCGCAAAATTGTTATCATACTTATTTTGCACACACTAACATAATGATAAACGATTAAATGAATTTACAATAACATAGATAAATACAAAGTGTCTAAATAATGAGTCAAAGGCAAAAGTTCTATAAGTCAAAATAAAATACATATACAGAAACAAACTATGGCGCCGGAGGACGTAGGCCCATCATGCCATAAAACTGCGCCGTACGAGGAGTCACTTCTCCACCAGCTCCAGCCTTAGCACCAACTCCAGTCTCCGTAGGAGGAGGAAAACTCAAGACAGGACCGCTCCAGCCAAGATCAACCTGAGGCTGAGACCGCGGAGGCTGCTGCGATGACGAGCCAACCTCGTACATCCCACCACCTCTGAAAGCCGAGGTAGCCTCTCCTACCGGTGCAGCAGGAGCACCCTCAGATGAAGATCCTGAGCCCTCAGCAACGTCGGCTCGAGCAGCCTCGGAACGACCACCTCTACCTCCTGACGAAGTACGACGACGTCTCGAGTTAGACCTCGCCGGATCTCTCCGCCCCTCAGGCCTCGTACGGGTGTGAGAAGCGATAGGCTGACCCTGCAAAAAGGAATTAAATCAGAAATAAGGTAAAACTGAAGCCATAAGGCAGAAGTAATAAATGACGAAAGGTTACCTCTCGGACAACGTCGTCCCGACGACAGGTAGCCGCGTTCCTCATCCGGACGAGCTGGCTCCGGAAGGCATCTATGCATCGTGCCATAGCCGAAACCACCTCGCGTGAGAACTGTCAGAAAAATAAGTCAGTGAAAATACATGATAACTGAATACAAAATTCTGAATTAAAACTAGGCCTACCCTGGTCTGGTGGCGAGGAATCGACCGCTCCACGAAGCGCTCGCCCTCGGGAGCCAGAGAAATCATCTCCTCGATCGGCCTGTATACCCCCTGGTAGTGAATGGACATACGGGGCGGCACAAACTCAGTAGGACCATCCTGATAAAACAG
The DNA here is from genome assembly GCF_948465745.1 of Chenopodium album. Taxonomy (NCBI): domain Eukaryota; kingdom Viridiplantae; phylum Streptophyta; class Magnoliopsida; order Caryophyllales; family Amaranthaceae; genus Chenopodium; species Chenopodium album. The sequence continues at coordinate 66,724,928 of NC_137834.1, forward strand.
AAAGAAATCAGTAAGGTATTACTTGGGGGTTATTTAGCGAAAAATAAAAAGCTAAGAATCTTACCCTCACATCCTCAGCCGGTACAGGGGCTGGAGCTAATAAAGGGAGTAACTCCTCAGCGTAACACCGCCCAAGGATCACATGGGACCGCCAGAGGGAACCAGATCCCTCGGCCATGCTCGACAACTGTCTCTCGTCGAACATATGACGTGGCGGAGGAACAGGAACGACGAAAACATCAGAAGAGTGCTGTCTAGCAACTCTCTCTCCTAAATACACAACTGCTCCATAGGTCCCCAGAAAATAGCGACGCTCAGCAGAGTTATGTGCAGCTAATCTAGGGACTGTCCAACCGCCCCACGGTCGGTATACTACCTCAGGTCCCTATAAAAGCACCAGTCAGGACAGAACATGTCTAAAACACCCACAGAAGAGAAAGATAAACACTAAAAGTCGTACCGAGATGATCCGGCTCCGGACACGTGCAATAGACATGTCCACATGGTGGCCGCCCCAAGAGGCGCTCACCGGATATCCCCTCGGCGATGGTCTCACCGACGCAACGGAAGGAAAATACTCGTAGAACCAGATCTACAAAAGGTTAAAAGCATGAGTAAATGCTAACTAATATGTAGAGCTAAACTTTACAGGGAGTAATGTTTACCTCTACGACCTTCCAGAAAGCAGACAAAGCGATGTTTGTCCTAAAAGACCGGTGACGACACGAGTCCCTCAGCGCACGAACGAAATCAGCGTAAGCCAAGCTGGCCCAGTCATAAGTCCCGATCCGCGGGAGATCACGGACATCAAGGAGGTAGTAAAGCAATGCCCTACTACCCCTGTCAGGGGAGAATGTCCCTGACAACAACATCAGCACAAAGATGCGCACCCGCTGCTCTCGGGTGGTCGCATCATCATCAAGAGCCGCTGCCAGCGTCGAGCGGCGAATCCCTCTAGCGCTGAACTGAGTCGTCTCGACCTCAGCTCGGGGTCGAATAGCAATCGGCCCCAACAACTCCTCGACCTCTGAAGAGAAGATGTCGATCCCACCGTCGAACGGCAGCGGTACAGAAGTAAATTCCAGTCCTGTGATGAGACTGAAGTCTGTAGGGGTGACCATCATCTCGCCCCAGGGAAAATGAAAGGTGTTGGTGGTATCCCAAAAGATCTCCACCAAAGCGCGCACTACGTGGTGACCCCCACTGGAGGCAACCATAGCCTCGGAGGTCTCGAACAGAGTAACTAGCCCGCAGGACTCCCATAGGAGTCTCGTCTCACGATCTCTGGCGATGTGCATCCTATACAAATCGCCTAGACCATCACAGCCAGAGCCGTGATGCCGTGTCCTCCCGGGCTCGGTTCCCCGTCTCACCCTCTCAGAAATGTGGTGGACAGGGGCAAAGAACAAAGTCTGCTCGTCCCACTCCGGGAGCCGACCAAGCGAAGTGGACGGTGTGGTGTCGTCCTCCACGGGCTCATGCTCCCGTCTAGTGTTTCGGGACCATGAACCTGAGCCTCGTTGTCTAGCCATGCTACATTGTGCAGAATCATCATAAATTAAGGTTCTATAGTATCTAAGGTTCGCCTAGCCGCATGATACTATGTTCGCAAAAACAGAGTACGTAGTACTAAAACAGAGCACAAAATCAAATTGAGCATGACAACATTTTTTCAAGCAATCAAACAATTTCTTGCAACACTATAGTGATTATTTTGACAAATTGAACAAGAATTGCTAGCAAAAATGTCAAGAACAAACCACATTGTTCTTCACAACCTTGAGAGGTCCAACAATGGCAGATTACTCATTTCTTCACCAAATTGAGTCAAATAAGTCTCAAATTACTCCCAAGGCGATATACAAACATAAACAAGCAATTTCATGGCATAAAACTTGATAAACAAAGCAAATTGAGCATCATAGAATTCGAATTTTCATGAAATTCGTGAATAAACATGCCAAGAATTCATAAAAACCGGTGTGGGTTTGAGGAAAAATTACATAGATCGGGAATATAGATGAAAAGAGCTTTGATTTGCAACAAATTTGAGCGAATTCGGTTGAGAAATGAGTGAGCAATGATCAATTGAAGCTTTCGGTTTCTTCGAGCAGCGTTCGCGACGAACCAGAGCAAGAAATGAAACGAAAACGGGAATTTAAAGAGAATCCCGTGCTGGCGCCAGTCCCTAGGCATTGGCGTCACAAAATGGGCTTGGCGCCTGGCGCCAACGCCAGCGCCTGGCGATAATGCCATTAGGCTGGCGCTGATGGATTTTCAGCGACGCCAAAGCAGCCAGCCACCTGATGAGGTTGTGCTAGCCTTCTGCAATATATTTTTGGGTTTCTTGGTACGCCAGTTAGCCCCTTCAAGCAATTTGACATGATTAAGTAATCGGCTTGAGTGATCGACCTGATAAAAGATCGTCTCACTTAGCTTAAAGCGCCTAAGCATTGGCTCATTAGCAAAAAGCACCGACATATAGGTTCAAGAGCAAAGGGCACCGACATACAGGTTCAAAGCAAAAGAGCGCCGACGTACATGCATAGCGGAGGCAAAGTTCAGGCGAACTTTTAAAAGATCGACAGGCGTGGATCTTCGATAATTTCCTTTGGAAAATTATCGTGTCAATGCAACTGAAGATTATTTCGAGAGAAATAATTTTCGATAGTATTCCCTTGGACGTGGAATATTGTCAATGCAGATGAGAATTATTTCGAGAGAAATAATTTTCGATAGTATTCCCTTGGACGTGGAATATTATCAATGCGGATGGAGATTGTTTCAAGAGGAATAATCTTCGATGATGTTCCCTTGGACATGGAATATTATCATAGCGGAGAGGATAGTTTCAGGTGAAGCAATCTTATAATTTGGAAGGAGTTACGGGCGTAGCGGTTTTCAAGCGGGATGACATTCTCTAGCTTGTAGGAGGTCATCAAAACAACAGTAAAGCAGCAACAATCGGTTACTTTCAGAGACGTGTGCTCGACGGTGCAAGATACGCGTTTCTTAACTCTTTTATCTGTTTAACTAACGCTAGTTTTGCAGGTATCGGCGTTACAAGATTGGTTTAGGATCGCAGAACGTTCTGAATCATTCTCCGTCCTTATCGATACTTTGACTTTTGTTTTCGAAACTTGCGTTTCTCCAAACTCAGTCAAAGTGGGGGCTTCTGTAGACACCCATTTGTGTCTCCCCAAAACCAAACCCAGTGATGAGTGCCTTTCACGTCGAGTCATAATCGAATGAAACGAAAGTGTGGAAAGGTCTAGTGTTGCGGAAAGTTTTATTTTCTTTTCTCTTCTCCCTGATTTTTAAAACTTTATTTTAAGAAAACAGCTAATCCAGTTTGGTTGGTCCATGATATGGGTCCAATAGTGGTGTAGTTGGATGGGGGCTTGCAAAGACCTTTCCAACGATATATTATAAGCCCAATTCCGATGAATATTGAGGAAGTTATGGCCAATTTACTAAACTGGGCCCGGTTTGAGCTTTATGTACGACCCAATGATCTAGGGGAGGGCCTAATATGATTTATCATTGCTAATGCAATTAGGAATGGTTTTAGTCTTCTAGAATCTTCTAGAAGGTTCTTTTAATTCCTAATTCGATTAGGACTTTTCAGAGTTTTAATCAAGATCAAATAGCATTTTCGAAGGAATTATATTATTTTATCTTCTAGTACGGTAAATTTATCAGATTTTCGAAAACGCGTTGAAATCCAGTTTGGCGTCCAACCCCAGGCCTTTGCGCCTGGAACCAGGCTTGGCGCCAGACGCTAGCCATTGGCGCTAGCCACTAGTGCCTGGCGCCAGTTAGCCAGGGTTGGCGCCAATGCTGTTTTGCGATCTTCAGACTCTGTTTTGTTAAATTATCTTTTTTGGCTGATTTTCTCTATAAATATCGTATTAAAACTCCGTTTTCATACACCAACTATCTTCATCATCTACATCTTTCATTCACCAACTCTCTTCATTCACAAGTTTTCTTTCATCAATTCTTAATTAAAAACATTCTTTCTTTAGCATTCATTCTTTCTTGCTTTTTCATATAAAATTCCGCATTCGCAAGATCTAGAAATGCCTAGCCATATTCGAAGTTGCCTTCGCCCTAGGCGTGAAAGGTTTTAATTTATGAGGGTTTGGTCCCAAATCTCTATTTCAATTATTTAATTTAATTGTTTTGATTATTATTTTCCTTGAAGTTACTAACGTGTGTATTTTGTTATTAGAAAGAGGTACGAGGCATCCAAGTAAGTACTTTAATTGATTAATTGATTTATGATGTAGACATCATGTTTATATTGTTATTATGATATTCCTAGTATCATGTCTAGGTTATATTTAATATTAAATATGATTGCTATGATGCCTTTTATTCTCTTCCTAATATTTATTCATGTTAGTATCATGTTAGGGTTAAAGATTTGATTTTTATCGTTTAGTGACATGCTAGGGTTTGTTATTAATCTTGTTAGTATCATGCCTAGGATCTTACTTTTATTATGCTTTAACATGAATATTGTTATAATTATGATTATTAATATTTCTGATTGCTATGATTATTATATTTATGATTGTCATGATTATTATTATTATTATAATTTTATGATGATTATTATTATTATCATGATTATTATTATGTTGCTTGATACATTATTTATTATTTATTGCTTGATCACCTTTATTGCATGTTAAAGGGAATTTTGTACTTGTAATCACGCTTAATAAGATAATTAATATCTTGTTAGGGTTAATGTGATTATATTTCAAGTGATCGCCAATAATAGTTTGTTTGTGCATTATATTCAACCAACATAGATTAAACAGGTTTAGGGTTAACCTCTTGATTGCATGTTAATCAGAAAGCGCACATGAATACGAGCAGAATAAAGTAGAGGCCTATTATTAGGGCAGGTTCAATCTCTTTTAGGTTGGATTTGTACCATCATCCCCGAACCCTTATTTGGTTCATGACCTTATGGAGTTGACGATCTCTTGGATCGTTAAGGGGTGTAACCTTCACCTCGTGAACGGTTTACAAGTTCCTTAAAAAACTTGTTGGCGACTCTTTTGCTCTATTTTCTCCCCTTTTGGACGCCACCGTACTTTAGTGTATGATCACAGTGGGGTTCAAGCTAGTGGGATTTTAAAGGCTTGAAATTATTCCCTACAACTTGCGGCTTGCATTTTTTTTCAAACCGCACTTATAACCAAACCGCACCGCAAATTGCGATTTGGCGGTGCGATTTAGCTACATTTTTTAAAAATTATAAATATTTTGTTAAAAAAAAGACTTTTTATTTTATTTTGTGATTATTATTATATAATATAAACATTAATTTTTTTTTTGTAAACTTTTAATTAGCTAATAGTAAAAAATTACATCATATTTCTAAGCTATTTTATATACTTTTTAATAGAAAATTATAAAATTGTAATAACGGTTTGCGATTTGATGGTCCAAACTGCAAACCGCATCAAAGTGGCGGTGCGGTTTGGAGTAAAATATTTGGGAAACTGCACAAAATCGCAAAAGTGCAATTTGGTCATTTTCAGAAATTGAACCGCAATTTCCAAACAGGAAACGCACCAAACTGCAAAATTGTGGTTTGGTTTGCAATTTGGTGTGGTCCAAACCGCACTCTGAACAACCCTAGTCTTAGGGGACAGAGAAAGTATTGAAATAATACGATTATCAAATTTGGGACGCATCTCAAAAATCAATGTGTGCACACTACTACAAAAAGCGTGTTTTTTGGACGCTTTTTAGGCCTTTTTTCGACGCTAAAATGCGTCGAAAAATTATTTCTCGACGCTGCAAAAAAGCGTCGCAAATCTGTGAGTCGAAAATTTTTCAGGGACACAAAAAAGCGTCGAGATTCTCGACGCTTTTTAGTGTCCAAACTAATATACGAAGCGTCGAAAATTACGTATTTCGCGCATTATCCCAAATGTATGTAGTTTTTTAGCGACGCTTTTTCCTGTCCACATAATCAAATTTAGCGACGCTTTTTGTTGTCTTGCGTTTATTCGTGTCCGCCTATGGTATGGCGGGAAAGTCTTTGAAATTTAAAAATGTGCAATTATGTAGACAGTAAAAAGCGTCTAGATTTATTTTTTAAGCTTTTTTTTTCTTTTATCAAATTATTATCATCATACATACATTATAATTATTTAAATTTATCATAAATTAAATTAATAACATTAAAATAAAAATAAACAAATATTCTATATAACTAGATTAAAAAAAAACAATAATTAATCAACAATAAAAAGAGTACGTAGTTAATTACCAAATTTAGAAAAGAAAACATCAACACAGTACAATCATTAAAAAAAAAAAAGTCGCATATTATAGTATGTAGCTTGTCCCTAAATAAATACATCACTTATATAAGACTAAAAACCAAAATAGATAGATGATGGCCACATTGATCGATATAGTCGCTTGTTGATGCTCAAGTGTCCCGACCTATTCTTTTGTTGCACCTACATTGCCTTTTCCAATCTTCAAAAAAAAAAATAAAAAAATACAAAGTATAAATTAGTACATTACACAATATAGGCTCAAGATTCAACATGTTGTATTTAAACATAGAATTGTGAGTTAAACATAAAAATATAAATGAACAAAAAAAGCAAAAAGGTCTTTCATCAAGAGTTCTTAGTGGACGTCTACTGTCTACTGTCTACTGTCTCACTGTTATTTCATCAAAATGTCTCACTGTTAATGAACAAAAAAACCTAGGGTAAACAAGGAATATACTGGATCATAAAGGAGGGACCAAAAGGCAAGGAAGATAATGTCAAGAAGATATCACAGACATCTAACCCACTCACACAAAATTACAAAGAGTAAACAATGCATAGACAAAAGCACTATAGCTATTGTATTCTTTGAATCATAAAGAAGAAACCCATAAAAATAAATTTTGCTGTAAGTAGATTCAATCATGGACCATTGAAGAAAATGTACGGTCAACATAATGAAACACCCCACTTTTTAGACTTTTATTTCAATAGGGCAACTGGGAAAGCAAGAGTTGGAAGCAAGGTATAGGCTCGATAAGTAAGAACATTTACCACATGCTCTTCTTATTAATCACGTTTGCCTAACTATGATGTTTGTCTTCTTATGGACAGTCTAGCCAATGTAACCAATCTCATCTTCCTTATGGTCATTTGTGGAATACGTGTCGGGTAAGGGCATCTTTCAACAACATTGCACCATATTTGTTTTGCTAGATTTAAAAATATTAAAGATTTTTATTTTATTTCTACCTTAAGTTTAAGCTGCATGGTCAGTGCCCTGGTAGCAGTAGTATGGAGCTTTAGTGGACGTAATTGTATGAAGTTGAGACCATTTTCTGTTGCTTGTCAATCCTAGGTGCTAGGTTTGCATAAACTTATTTAGTTATGGAGCTGACATCCATGCTGAAATCCTTGCAGATTGAAAATGCTCCATTAGAAAGCCATTTACAAAGCATTCTCAGCATGCTCCATCAGTTAGAGCCATTTACAAAGCATGCTCCATCAGTTAGAGTTCCTCACATTCTCAGCCAGCAGGTAATTCTTACACTATATTACAGAAAATAAAAAGTTAATCATGGTTTTTATGCTTCTACTACTGGTGCTTAATTCTTTTCTATTCACCATTGTTTATCTTGGGTGAGCTAACTCACTAAACTAATTTGAAGTAGTGAAATGATTAAAATCATAATTGATCCATGAAGATCTCAAAGGCATACATTATATTTTTAAGGAAAAAAGATAACCCAAAGTGCTAGACAATCATATCCAAGTCTGAGCAACATAAGTATATATGCTATATTGAAGGGAATAAGAGTTTCTACAGCTGAAGATCTCTTACCTTTTCTAGGAACCAAACAATATAATACAGAACAAAGGCACCCACTATATTCAATGATCCCTATACTCTATCTATCCAATAAGTTAAGACTATATGTATAAAAGTCACATTCATACAAACACTTAGGCAGGGGAGCAAGTAAAATCATCAGACCTCAGTTCATACTTCATATAGATATATATACATCAGCTTTGTTTGATTTCATCTCACTTTCATTTTACTTGTCTTATTTATTCATCCATCTTTTATGAGAAATTTTGTATTTTTTTTTTTGTAAAAATTAGAGCAAGTAAAATCATCAGACCTCAACAATAACATAATAAATTCAAAATGGGGGAGGTAACAACTCTAACAACAAAGACATTTTTATCCCCAAACTTCAGCCATAATAAAGCTCAAAGTCAAATTGATGATAGCTAAAAGCAAACTAACAAAAGCAAACAACAACAACACTTAAGAACAACAAACATCAATGCATCATAGTTGAAATAACAAGAACTGAATTCCAGAACTGATTTTCAGAGCTGCAATTCAGAACTGAATTCCAAAACTGATTTTCAGTTCTGAAGATCAGCTCTGCATTCAGTTGTGAGTTCAGTTATTGAATTCAGCTCTGTATTCAGTTCTGAAATTCAAGTTCTGATGTCAGTTCCGAAATAAGAGCAACAACTCAAGTTCTGATTTTCACACAAGCTCAAGTTAAGACAAGTAGTATAAAAGCAGCAGGGGAGCAAGACAAGCAGTAGCAGGGAAGCAGGGCACACACACACCCACACACACACAACACACATCACAAGCAAGCATTCACACAAGCTCTAAATGTTACCTGATGTTTTGCCTTTCCTAAGAATTCAGATGCTTTGTTTAGAAGACCCGGAGATGCATTCCCTTGACGAACTGCATTCCCTTGACGAACTGCATTCCCTTGACCCGGAGATGTTATCTGAGAAAATTGTCCAACAAGCGCTTTAAGAAGAAGATTGTTGTGTCCGACCTCGTCTTTCAGCTTTTCATTTTCTTGAGATAGTGTATCATTTTTTTTTGTGCAAAGCATTCACTTCTTCTTTAACACTATCCATCACAATAGTCCTCTTTTGAACTTTTCCATAGCCTTCCTTCCTTAACACACCACGTACTCCAAAAATGTCCCCCTTTTTAACCCCTAGTCCGTAACCCACCGGACGATCGGGAATCTCATTGCCATACATAGTTTGCTGAAATGCTTCATCTTCGAGCTCTTGTTCAGACATCTTAGGGTGCACCATCCTCAACTCTTCAACCTTAGCTTTAACATCATCCTATACCAACATTTAGGAGTAATGTAAGACCACAAGTAACACATAATCACACCACAAAATCTACACAAAATGATACCAGAAATCTGTCACAAAAACATACCACAAAATCTTGAGTGACTGTGTCAAGAAGAAATTTTCCGTCTTTACCCGCATGGGTTTTAATCCACAGTGCTAACAAGCTCATTTTTTGTCCATGTTCATCTTCCTATAAATAATAAGGCAAAAAAAGCATTAAATATGTGTACAATAGTATATAACGCATATAACTTGGCTTTGGTCTTACTAATATCCTAAGTAAATATAAAATTACATATATATTCCATACATAATCAGCTTGTTGGTTTGCAAAACTTTTAGAGCCATGTATGAATCTGATTTTGACAAGCTCGTGCCTTTTTACCGCATGCTGACATAGTCTGCAATCACATTTTCAGATTTTTTTAGTTAGAGACTAAATAATGTTTAATAGAGTAAACAATAAGGTAAATATTGTCCTTACTTTCCCGTAATCCGAATCCCAATATTTTACCAACTTAACCCAGTTACTACTGGTAATTCCATGTGGCACATTATTACACATATCATCCAATTTCTTCTCTAGTGGCTTGTAATGAATCGGTTTTAGAGAATATTTGAACTGCCTCCAACATTTATTGGCACGCTTGAGAGCTTGGTTGTCATATTCCACACCAGGAGGAATCACAAAACGGTCCTTCGGTAAAAATAATTAGTTAAAAATATAAATCAGTAAGTAATCTATTAGAAGTAAGAGACCGTCTAAGTATGTGTGTTTAGGCAATGACAAGGGATGTCTTGGGGATGAATATACTTACTCTTATGTCTTAAATTATTTTCCCTTTAAATTGCTTGTCGATTGCTTTCCAATCTTTTTCCCCAACTGGACAATGTGACTCCATCTTCGCAATCATACTAATGAATTTAACCAAAATATGTCCACCCTTCCTAATTGGCTGGCATAAATCATTGAATTCGACATAGTACTGGACGCCGTTATTACTCCATACGTCAATTGGCAGAATAATACCACTTACTAATGTAGTATTACCCTTGGCATATAAATAAAATAACAAAATTAAGTTAAAAGAAATAATCAGTTAAGTGAACAATATGTTCTAACAGAGAAGCAGATAAAATTTTTTTTAAGAAAAAATCTACAAAATAACCCAACCCTGTAGCCAATGAATTTTGCAAATACACACACACAAGCTGCAATTCAGATCTGATGTTCAGACCTGAATTCAAAACTGAATTCCAAAACTGAATTCAGATTTGAATTTCAGTTCTGATTTCAGTTCTAGAATTCATTTCTGATGTTCAGAGCTGAAATCAAAACTGAATTCCAGAATTGAATTCAGATTTGAATTTTAGTTTTGATTTCAGTTCTAGAATTCATTTATGATGTTCAGAGCTGAAATCAAAACTGAAATCCAGAACTGAATTCAGATTTGAATTTCAGTTCTGATTTCAGTTCTAGAATTCATTTCTGATGTTCAGAACTGAAATCAAAACTAAAATCCAGAACTGAATTCATATTTGAATTTCAGTTCTGATTTCAGTTCTAGAATTCATTTATGATGTTCAGAGCTGAAATCAAAACTGAATTCCAGAACTGAATTCAGATTTGAATTTCAGTTCTGATTTCAGTTCTAGAATTCATTTATGATGTTCAGAGCTGAAATCAAAACTGAAATCCAGAACTGAATTCAGATTTGAATTTCAGTTCTGATTTCAGTTATAGAATTAGCATGTACTGGATCAAAAAAGAAAGCATGATACACATATCATATGTGTGTCTCAAAATCTGATCTCATAATGCAGTAAGGAAAAATAAAAAAAAATAAAAAATAAAAACAAAACAAACATGACATTAGCACAGAACACATATCATAGAGACTCAATTCAAATGTCAATTAGCATGTACCTCGACATAACAAGCATAATTTACTTGAAAAATTAATTATGCAGCTCAATACAAGTTTCAAGATATAAACAATTCCATATATCCAAATTTAGAACAAGTTTGACAATGATATGTAAAATACATATGCATGTGTAACACGTATAACACAAGCTAGCCTCCACCCCCTCCCCCCACAATAACAAGCAGCAGCAACATGGCAGGATCACACCACAACAACAACAAGCATCAGCAGACAACTTTAATAGAAAACATTTACCTATGGTTAGAACCTCCTCCTTGTCGTCAAAATCAATGTCTACAGGCCAATCCGGAAGTGCTTTTGGTCGTAAGGACTTAGATTGTTTCGAGATCTCTTCTGATTCGTTTCCATTTTTTTGTCTTTCATGATTATCCTGTGGAGCTGTAGCTGAAGTTTTCACAGCATCTGTTTCACGGTTCCGGATTCCTCGTGTAGCAGGTTTTGGGCGCTCGGGAGGTTTAAGAGAAGTAGAAGGGGAGTTCAATGAGTCTGGTGCAATTAAATGTGGAATATTAGGTGGGAGTTTTGCTGGGTATTTATTCTGATAACCTGATGTAGCTACCTCTTTGACTGAACTCGATGTTGAACCAGGAGGGTTTTTCCAAATGGATCCTAAACTATTAGGTGGTTGTTGGTCAGATGTTGTAGTGGTAATGGGTGGAGAAAAAGGTCCCCATTTGTCATCCTTAAGTACCTCATTCTGTGGTAATGGGTGGAGAAAAAGGTCCCCATTTGTCATCCTTAAGTACCTCATTCTGTGGTGACTTAGTAGCTTGTTTTTTGGTAGGTTGTGAAACAACTTCAGTAGCATTTGACTTAGCTGTGGCAGCAAGTATTTCCCTTGCTCTCTTGCTTCTATAAGTCATCTTTTACCTGATAAAACCATAAGACAAGCTACATTAGTTTGTCAAAACTGATATAAAGACAAGACATAAAATGAAATACAAACTATACTTCTAAACTGAAATACAAAATAAACTGATATAAAGATCTAAACTATATATCTAAACTATATAGTTCTGAACTATAATCACAATATCACAATTACAGTGGGTTCATTACAAACAACAACAACACTTAGTTCAATTACATTTCTGAGCTGATGTAATCACAATATCAGTGGAAAGTAAAGACACTATATATAGACAAAACTGATATAAAGACAAGACAATATATGTACAGCTAAACTAAACATCTAAACTAAAATACAAAATAAGAACAACAATAATCAATGCATCAGAGTTGAAATAACAGGAAATAAATGTGACCAAAAGGACAAAATCTGATGTTCAGAGCTGCAATTCAGAACTGAATTATTCCAGAAATGAATTCCAGAACTAATTATTCCAGAAATGAATTATTCCAGAAATGAATTACTGATTATTCCAGAAATGAATTATTCCATAAATGAATTCCAGAACTGAATTATTCCAGAAATGAATTCCAGAACTGAATTTAGTTTTTGAATTCAGCTCTGAATTCAGTTCTGGATTCAGTTTGGAATTCAGTTTTAGAATTCAGTTGTTATTCGACCAATAAGAAACCGAGACGATAATACTACTTAGTACCATAAAAACAGAAATTAAGTTAATAAAATGCAAACTTTGATGAATTATAATAACTAAATGAAATATAAAAATACACACCCATCCAAATTTATGAACTCAAATCTATAATAAATTATAAAATTTGTAAACAAATTATTCAGGTATATCAAACAAGTCCATAGGCTTAGTTTTCACAACATGACACCACCCTTTTTGTATCTAATCCTCAATTTAAAAAACTTGTTTTGCTTGAGATGAGAAAACAAATGGATCATCACGCAAAAATCGACCAGTGTGCATCAACTTTGAGAAATTGATATGAACACTTCCATTTGGATTTGTTTTGATACCCCTACGGATATCGACCCAATCACAACGAAACAATACAACCTTATAAGAACCATAATAATCTAATTCCAAAATGTCTTTGAGTTTTCCACAATATTCGTGACCCTTTGCTTCCACCATGATTCCTGAATTCTGAGTTATTCGAAATCGCTCACAATCAACAATATCAAATTTGTAACCATTGATAATAACACTTTTCATCCTTTTCCCACGGTTACTCAAGCCACCGGCTAAGGCTTTTCTTAACTTTCCTTCTACCGTGCTATCATCTAAATTATGGACCTATAATTCGAGAATAATAAAGTTAGAATTAGAAAGTTGTATAATATGAAAATAAAAAGACCCTAAATGTAAAAGCATATGACCTGGCTTTGCAACCAATATGCAAATTCATCAATTATCCACTGATTTTCAATAGATTCATCAGCTTGACTTCCTCCAACGTCATTCTCTTGCCTCTTTAATTTTAAGAACTCACTATCGAGATTGTAAATTTTATGTTAGTAACAAGTATATATTGGACGCTTTAACTAAACTCATAATGCTACTTACTTGAGCACCGAGGTTAGTTCATCAGAATGAAGTAAAACATAGCGATGAGCTTGTTTTAAACTTCTATCATCATCCAAACGGACATTTTCTTTCTTTCCAACAACACGACCACCAGAGTTATACAAATAGTTGTCAATGTTTGATACACCATCCTCATTCCTGCTAGGTCTATTGAACATAGTCTTAACACTTTCTAAATATCTCGAACAAAATGCAATTGTCTCCCACAAAAGGTAACCTTCCGCTATAGATCCTTCCGATTGCGCTTTATTGCTTACATGAGATTTCAAAAAGGCCAAGTACCTTGAATTATAGTAACGATTTTGTATGTGAATGTGAAAGAATAAGGAAAATTATTATTTAAAAATTAAATAATACAAATAAATAGAATATTAATAAAAATAATAATAATAAAAAATAATAATAATAATAATAATAATAATAATAATAATAATAATAATAATAATAATAATAATAATAATAATAAGTACCTTTCAACAGGATACATCCATCTATAATGAACCGGTCCGCCTAGTCTTACCTCTTCCACTAAATGAATTAGTAGATGAACCATGATTGTAAAAAATGTTGGTAAAAAATCTTTTTCAAACTTGCAAAGAGTCAACACGAGCTTTGATTGAATGGTATCTAATTCTCTTGTATCTATAGCAGTTGAACATATCTTTTTAAAAAAGTCAGACAACTCCTCAAGCAAGTCAATAACTCTTGTGGCATTCGACGCCCTTAAAGCAACCGGGAGGATATCTTGCATGAGAATATGATGGTCGTGACTTTTCATATTAATAAGTTTCCGTTGCTTTAGATTCACACATCTTTGCAAATTAGATCCATATCCATCAGGAACTTTCATCTTTTTCAAGACTTTCAAAAATCATTCTTTCTCCTCGTTAGACATGGTGTATGCAGCCGGCGGGATGTAACCTTGAGGGTTGATCCATAGATGAGGTTTTATATTCAAATTTTATAGGGCTTCTCTGCCACTCTCATCATCCCTACTATTATCCATATCTAAAAGAGTTCCTAATAAAATATCGAACACATTCTTTTCAATGTGCATAACATCTAAATTATGTCTAAGAGGATTATGCTCCCAATACTATAATTCAAAAAATGTACTTCTCTTTTTCCAAAGAACATCATCACCATCGGGATCGCAATCATCATCAAGTTCATTGGCAGCTTTTCTCCCTCTTTTTTTAGGAACTTTTTTTGTCTTCCCAAATACATACTTTACCCCTTCTTGTTGCTTCAAAACTTTGGTCCCGCTGGTACGAATCGGAGCAATACCATATTCTTCTTTCCCATCAAACAAATTAGCTTGTGAACGATATATGGGTGATCAATAGGCAACCATTTTTGGTACCCAGGGTAGATAATTTTGCCACCAAATCTATCTGAATTAGTAGAATGAGTGCAAGAAGGACAAGCTTTGTAGCCTTTCGTACTCCAACCTGACAACATAGCATAAGCCGGAAAGTCATTAATAGTAGAGTTTAGGGTTGCTCGCAGTTTGAAGTTGCTTCCACTATAAGAATCAAAAGCATCAACACCTTCCCACAATAATTTCAATTCATGGATTAGTGGTTGCAAGTACACATCAATATCCATACCGGGACCAAATTTACCAGGAATAATTATAGAAAAAATAAAGGATGATGGTTTCATGCAAAGCCATGGTGGTAAATTATAAGGAATGAGGACCACCGGCCATGTACTATAATTTGTGTTCATAAGACGATATGGATTAAAACCATCACTCACTAGGCCTAATCTAACACTTCGAGGATCAGCGGCAAACTCTGTATTTTTTTCATCAAATTTTTTCCAGGCCTCGCCATCAGCAGGGTGTCATAGAATCTTATCATCCTTACGATTAAAGTGCCATCTCATGCCCTCTGCAGTTTTAGATGACATGTAAAGCCTCTTTAATCTAGGGATAAGGGGAAAGTACCGCATTACTTTAGCTGCCTCGCCTTTCTTACATGCTTCTTTTCCTTTTTCATTTACATCACCCTCCTTTCCCTTCACATTTTTCCACCTTGATGTATGGCATATATGACACTCACTTTTATTTGCGAATTCGGCCCAATATAACATGCAGTCATTTGGACATGCATGGATTTTCTCATATCCTAACCCTAAATCATTTATTATCTTCATGCCTTCATAATAGGACGATGGAAACTCCTTAATATTGGGAAATGCGTCAATTAGAAGTTCAAGTAACTTATTAAATGACTCTGCAGACCAATGGAACATACACTTTAGGTGAAACAAATGCAATAGAAATGAAAGTTTCGAAAAAGTAGTACACCCCTCGTACAGGCCTTTTTCAGAAGCTTCCATGAGATTTTTATACTTTGCCTGTTCTTCATTTGAGAAAGTTGATTGATACTCATCATCTACCTCGCGATAAATCGTAAACCCCTCATCCATGTCATATGAATTGTCATCTTCAATACTTTGTTCATTAAATGATGGATCTTGAGTTTTGTCGGTTTGTCGCGTATTAACTCTAAAAGCTGCTCTTAGTAACCCGTCCATATCATCTCAACCTACTGCATTTACTTGATCATCACTTAGATCATAGGTCTTACTCACTTCATCTTTACAATGAAATATCCAATTTCTATAGTTTTTATAAAAACCATAAAATAAAATATGGCCTCCAACTTCTTCTACAGAATTCGTTTTATTTAACTTGCACTTATTACATGGGCATTTAGTTTCACGTGTATTTGGTAAAAGAGTCTCTTTAGCAAGTTTCAAGAACTTCATGCAACCTTTAAAATAACCGGGATCACCTCTTGGTAAATCAATCCAACTAGTATCCATGTCTACAAAAAAGTATATAATTAATTGCTAATTAAAAATAACGACATTAAAAAAAATAAATAAAAAAAATCATGTTACAAGGATCCTTAAACCAATATATAATAGGGACATCACTTTCACTAAGTAAATAGACATCCATCAAAGTTATAATATCAAGAAGTTTATCCACTTAAAAATAACGTAAGTAATTCAAGCCTACAAAGTTGTTGAGGGGTGAAAGAAGAAAATTAGTAAGAAACATACAACAACAAAAATAAGTCATGCAAGTTCGATGAATTTCTTATTCAACAAACCACACTGGAAATCTACAAAACATGACTCCAAGGCAATAGGCACACGTTTTTCAAGTAATTAAAAGATAGTGTCACATGAAACATCCAATTAGGGAAATCTAATAAAGCCTACACAATTGAAATAAGTATATGACATACACGTACTAATCAAGCCACAATCTTTAAAAATGTATCCTAGTTTGAGCTAATGTCTAAGGTAGAGTGTACCTTCTTTTGCCGCAAAAGTAATTGTGCGTTTCAAGCTACTGAACAAGGCTGAAAACAGAAAAGGTAGTGTTAGTAAGCTTTAACATAAGATTTTGCTTGGGTGGATAAAAAGAAACAACAAGATCTGGAATTATCACCTCTATCCAATATGTAATTCTAGCAGTCTGGTGAGCATTTGAGCAATTTAATAAAGAATCAAAACTATCACCAATCTGGAAAACTAAAACTACAAGATCAGAAGGTCTAAGATAAATGGATACATGTAGATTAAGATTGGAGAGATAAACTTTACAATCACAAAAAATGCTGCAATCTAGAGATGATAACAAATTTTTTTTTTTTGGGTGAGCAGACTATATACAGAGAAATTCACAAATTGGCTTCGATCTTCTTTAGCTATGCCATGAATTTTCACACCTTGAGCTCTTTTAAGTGTCGAGATGAAGTGGACTTTCTTTTTTTGAAGAACCTGATCTAATTTTTTGGGTGAAAAAACAAATTATGCTGCCTGAGAGTCTATGCACGTCACACTAGCCATGTAACTTCAGGAAATGTTCTTTTATCAATTGAGGGGGGTATTTTGCAAGGATTGGTTATTATATATGCCTGACAGTCTATGCACGTCACACTGGCCACTCGGCTTTGGTATAATGTGTGTTATATGAGATAAATTGCATAGATAAAATCAGTTCTGACTGGATTGCATGAAAAATATAAAATTGTCTGCACTGCATCATGGGATATTCCCTCTCCTGATAGCCTAAAATTTCTGTAGTAAACTTATTTTAGACTCACTGTTGTATGCATTTTGCAGCCGAGAATCCCATTTTTACCTGTTTTTGCCTCAATGAAAAGGCTAGTCCGGTACAACTTGGGTTCTGTTGCTGTTGGCTCTTTGGTTCTATCTTTTGCGGAGTCAATCCGCTTTATACTAGAGGCAATTCGACGCAAGCTGAAGGTTTCCTATACTACGCCAGATAATTGGTTTGGGAAGATAGTCCATAATTCTTCCAATTGTTGCTTAAAGTGCGTTGAGTGGACCATCAAGTCAGTGAATCGTAATGCCTATATAATGGTAAGGTGGTACATATCTTTCAGTTTGCTTCTAATTTTCATTTAAGCTGTTAAGTTGTCTGCCTAACCTAGAAAGACCCTGATAGTGTTCAAGACCAATCCTCTTTACCTTTTTTAGTAGAATGCTCTTTATGAAACTGATTCATTAAACAGTCTGCAGTGTTTTATTAAATAGAAAAGGTTTGCCTATAGCACAAGGATCAATTGGAAACAACCTTCCTATTAGCTTTAAAAGTTTGGCTACATACACATGAGGGTCTGACCCTCTTACTCCGCATGCGTTGAGAGCCTCTGCAGTGACATTAATCTTGTTTATCTTGATCTCCTCACATTAAAGAAGGGTCAAGCCTGAAGTTATCGCTGTTCACAGGAATGTCGTATGTTATACTGTTATTTTCATTTGGTAGAATTAAGAATGACCATCCCCCCCCCCCCCCCCCCCTTTTCTTTATTATATTATTTATTTATATTTTATTTTATTGTGTTTAAATTGCACTCATGCTAGTTTTTAGTTTTCAGCTATAATTAAAATCAAGACAGATCTAGAAAATGCAGTTTCTAGTTTTGTTCTTTGAATTTAACATGGCTTTTATAAATACGAGTAATTTTAATTTCATGGTAAATACTTGTATTATATAACTTGAAATCACAGAGGCAAAAATTAAAAGCTACCAATTTTATTCAATAGCCCATTCAATAGCTTTAGGAAATTCATGATTAATCTGTCCTTAGAATGAGTTTTGGTATCTGGAGATGCTTTTGTTCACTGTTCTAGATGTTATTCATTATTAAATGAATTATGGTTACATCATGAACTCCAAGTCACCATTTGACCATATTCTAGAGATCAGCCTCTAAAGTCAGGTTCATGTTTTTCAATTGTCCTACAAAGCTATCTTAATATGTAGCTAAGCAATGTGTGTGATGTTACTCTTGATTCCATCAAATATCTCATAAATAATGAAAGACATTTTTTTCAGCCTGGCTATTCTGTATGAAATCCAATAGCAATTAGCAGGTTTTGTAGATCTCAATGTTACATTTTCTAAAGCAGTCGCTTATGGCCTTTTATTTTAGCATGCGGCTATTATGCCATACAGGATATTCCCAAGTTCATATTGTTCTATTAATGCACTGCAACTTTAATGTGTAATGACTAATTTATTTAGCTCTGACCAGAAAAATCAAAGCCTATAAATTTCATATCAAAAACCATAAAATTCAAAGCCTATAAAATTCATATAAAAAACCCATAAAATTCCAAACTAAAACCCTAAAAAACGACATAAAAATCATAACAAAAACCAAAAAAACTACTTAAAAAAAAAAACATGGAAACCATGGATATGAAATCAGAATTCACGAAAAAAACAACATAAAAATAAATTAAATTATCTAATTAAGGGCAAAAAATTACCTCGCAATAAGAGCTCGATTCTTGTTCTACCCCAACTCAAAATCGAAGACATGCAAAGAAGAATTCCTAATATTAACGAAATTTAGAGAATTGTGAGATATTAGGGTACCAAAAATGATAGATATATACCTAGCAACAATATTGTATAGCAAATTGTAAGTTGATACCTAAAATTATTGAAAGTGACGAGCAAAAAACCCCCAAATTCCTTGAAGATTAGCAAACAAAATTGCGAAAAATTGTCGCTGATGAAGGAGTCGTGGGTTTAGAGGAGATGAGCAGCGCAATTGAGCAGTAGTCGTGGGCGGTTTAATTGAATTGGGAAATTTGGGGAACCCGCTAATATTTTCATTAAAAGTTTCAAAATTGCGAAAAAAATAACTCACGTGCATAGCATGTGAGTTTCCCGACAATTTTATGTGTCGATACAATTTTCGACTCTATAAAGCATCGAGAAAAGGCGGTACCAAAATTCGTACACTGACGCCATATCAAAGGCGTCGCAGCAAAAGCGTCCAAAAAGTACGCTTTTTGTAGTAGTGGCAACAATGTAATTAATGTTTTTTTTACCCTAATATTTTCATTTATAGCTCTTTTATCTAAGTATGCTGGAACTTTGTTATTATTGCCTTTTATCAATGTAAAAATCAATAAGAAAACTTGAGTATATTTACCGAACGACTGTGCATTTAAAGTTTTTTTTTTTTTAAGGCGATCGTTGATTGAATCTGCGATATAATTAGTTTTAATTCTAATGTGTTATGTACTTGTGTTGGAATTCCATTGGTGGATCTATATGTGTGCATAAATAAAATTAAATTCAGTTTTTTTTTTCTTTTTTTTTTTAAAAAAAAAAAAATTTAGGCTACAAGCTTAAAACTGGCACTAAAACGCTGAAAGTGTAGTAGCAATATCAAAGAGACCGGTCATCTGTAATAAGCGGTCTCTTTGATCATTTTATAATTAAAGACAACAGTTATCTTTATAACCGTTCTCTTAAGTTATCTCCTTCTTTATTTTTGCTTTTTCTTTTTCTTGATTCTTTTTATATCTTTTATGTGTGCAACTAATTTTTAAATTTTTCTGTAAAGTTTCTCAATTAAGTTAAAAAAAATCATAAAGTTAAGTAATAGTTTTATAGTACCATTTGTTTGTAATATGTCATTTGTACTACTTTCGGCTTGTAAGTTGGAATTTTTATTATTTACTATTTGGTTGTAGTATGGATTTCCTATTTCTAGATTGAAATCAATTTGGTTATTTATAATTTTTGGCTTGAAATTAATATGAACTAAATCTGGGGGAAAAAAATTGTACTTCACAAGTGATCAATAATTGATGATGACTCACCATCTCGAAAATCCTGGATTCGCCCCCGTGGAATTCTAAATTTCTTTGAAGTTGTTTGTTAAAATTGTTTGGATGGTTTTTTTTTTTTTTTTTTTTTTTTTTTTTTTTTTTTTAATTTTTTTTTTTTTTTTTATATATATCTCTTCTCCCTTTTTTCTCCTCACTTTTTTCTTCTAGCGTTTTAGTTTCATTTAACCGTTTAGTAAAAAATCGTCTAACTTCTTCAAAAATTAAATTAATTTCAACCCTTTTAATTTTATTCAATGCATTTATTTATTTATTTTGCTTTGTTCTCTTCATCTTTGAGAGTTTCCTTCCCATATATAGTTTTTTTTTTCTATATATATGGATGAGATTTTTATTCTAGGATTTTTATAATTAAGGGCCTGTTCACATTTACTGAAATGAACTTAACTGAACTGATTGGAGCTTAACTGAACTACACTGAGCTGAAATGAATATTTTATGAGAGAAGGAAATTAGGAGCTGAACTAAACTGAATTGAAATTAAGCTGAAGTGAACAGGCCCTACGAAGGTAACCTAGATTGATGTACATGAGTTTAGGTTTTGTCATCAACTCTACAATCACAACATCAGCATGGATGCATACAATAAAAGAAAGATGCAAAGACATCCATCCGCCTAATTTTCAAGCAGTGGAGTATTATGTTGTTGTATCGAAATTGCAGAAAAATTACGATTTTGATTGTAACATCAATGTTTTCTTTTTCTTAATATGTGGTTTACAGATTTATTATCATATTATTATAGATGTTGTATAGCTAATTATTAATGAAATTATTCTTCTAGTAAAAAATTTTAAAAATTTGATACAGTTCATACCAAAACATAATACTTGGTAATTTTTTTGGAAAACCCAACATATGATATTGAGTTTATAAAATCAAGCTTTATTATCTACTTATACTAGGGAGTATGAGATTCTCTTATCTCCTCCCTATACTCTCAACTTCTAATTTATTTAATTAGTTCCCATTCTTTTGAGTTGAACTGACTGAAATGAGCGGGAACTAAACTGAATTATTAATATATACTATTAATTAAAATTTAATTCTTCCTAGAAATTAGTCAATAATAATAATTCAAATTCATTAATTATTTAATTTATCATAAAAATTATTATTGTCACATTACCATATCAAGTTGCTCAATTCCTTTTTTTTTTCCCCTAATTTTCATATATTTTGGGTACAAAAAATGGCTTTATGAAAAGCATAAGAACAAGAAGCA
This sequence comes from Chenopodium album, assembly GCF_948465745.1. NCBI lineage: Eukaryota > Viridiplantae > Streptophyta > Magnoliopsida > Caryophyllales > Amaranthaceae > Chenopodium > Chenopodium album. The sequence goes on from NC_137834.1 coordinate 66,746,958, forward strand.
CATGCATAATCCAAAATTACAATAATGAAAGTTGCTCAATTCCCTTTTCCATTATCCGGGCCCTATTTTTTTCTTTTTTTTTTTTTTTTTTTCCATTCCACTTACAATTCATGACAGCCCAACTTGTAATAGGAATTCAAATCAATGATAACTTAGGGTGTTAGCAAACATATCCTTAAATTGATGTTGAAAGAGGATGATTGTGAGACTTGTAAGAGTGTGGGATTAATGGTAGATGCATGGAAATTGCTAGTGGATATAGTTGTAATCAACCCAAATCTACTTGTGCAGTCACATATTAATGACGAATAATGGGGCTAAATTAATAATGCTTAATAAAGACATCTATTTAAGTAATCAAAAAGAAATTGAAATTCTACACTACGGCGTTTTATTATGTCACGTGTCGCCATCATTTGGCAAATGACATGAGGTCAATTGTATGTATATGTTGACCATATTTTTTCTTCATAATTTTTTTTTTTTTTTGGTGTTTAGATTTTTTCTTCATAATAGATGAAAAAATGTTACTCCGTAACATCGATGTTAAGATGGGAATTTAGAATTGTGTTGACCACTTTATCAAAATACCAAATAATTAACATTGTAACGAGTGTGATTAAACTAATATAACAATAGAGTATGAACAAAAAAAGGAAAGATGGGAACATGAGTGGTAGGAGAAAATCCGATCCAGCAATACACACACAATAAAGAAATAATTAGATGATAAATAATAAGCATTACAAGCTTTCAAAACACCATAAAAGATCCCAACTCATAACCTCTCCCTCATTTAAACCGAAAGATGTGTTTGAGCTATTCAAGGAGCGAGGCACTCTTGGGCTATCATATGGCTAACAAGTTATTCATATAGTACAAGGCATAAATTTAGAGGAGGTTTTGCGTGAGACTGTTTTACGTGAGTTCGGTTTATAATGCATACACCCATTCCACAACCACTGCCACAACCACTATCTAGCCATTTGTCGGCGGCCGACGACCACCCTCCCCCTCACATCCCCAACTCCTTTCCCGTAGTATTGTCCACCACTCGCCCAGCCAAAACCCCTACTCACCGCTCCATCTATCGCACACAACACGCACCAATCGAACAACTCTTAGTCGCTACTCCACCCTTGCTTAAAATGTTAATTCTTTCTGTTCAATTATTGATGTACACCCTTGTTTAATCTGTTTTACTGCCTTGGTTTATACTCTGTATTTGATTGTTGATGGAAAATTTTCATTTCAAAGATGTTCATTTTCTCTTAGTCCTTCTTGCAAACTGCAAACGTGGTTGAGATGGTAGTGTGACTAAACATGGGCACGGGCCGTGCCGGAACGCGGGTGGCACGGGCCCGACACGACTCCGGCCCGGCCCGGCACGGCACGACACGGCGGCCCACCTGTGGGCCGTGCCGTGAACAATTTTCTGGAAAACGGCACGGACACGATACGTAGCCCGGCGGGCGGCGCGGTGGCCGACACGTGGACCGGCACGCTGGCACGATCCGCCGGCACGGCACGGCACGGCACGGCCCGTGCCAAATGACCGTTGGAAACTAGCCGTTTTTGGCCGTTTTCCAACAGCTATAAACGGCTAGTTTCCCACCCCATTTCCCACCCAAATTCCCTATAAATACCTCATTTTTTCCTCCAAAATTTTCACAATTCATCAACTCATCTCTTCTCTCTTATTCTCTAATTTTCTTACTCTCAAATTCTCAATTCTCAAACTCCTACAAATCCTACAATCTTGCTCTCATTTGTGAAAAGAAAAAAAAATTCCTACTCTCTTATAAATTTTACATTTTTACTATTATTACTTTTATTAGTCTACTACCAAAAAAAAAATATTGTTATATTTACATTCGGGAAATTATAAATTCGGGAAATTATAAGTTCGGGAAATTATAAATTTGGGAAAGCATTGAAGCGTCATTGTAAGATCTAACTCAACTTTATTTTAATTTGTTATTGTTATTTTTATTGTTAGTTGTTATTGTTATTGTTATTGTTATTGTTATTGTTATTGTTATTGTTATTATTATTATTATTATTATTATTATTATTATTATTATTATTATTATTATTATTATTATTATTGTATTCTTGAAACTACTTAATTATATAAAAACTACTTTCTATTTTAATTGTGGGTTATTTGGATTGTTGAAATCTGTCTTAGGCGGGGCCTGGGCTCTGGACAACGTCGCTCCTAACCTCTCCTACCTGGGATCTCATTGATCAAAGTAATCTACTATTATTATAATTATTTTTAAAAATTTAATTTATATAAAAACTACTTACTAATTCTTATTGTTATTGTTATTATTATTGTTGTTAATTGTTATTATTATTGTTACTTTGTTATTGTTATTTGTTTTATTATTATTATTGTTATTGTTACTTTTATTATTATTATTATTAATATTAATCATAGCATCAAACCCGAACTCTTCCTCCTCCTCTAGAAAAGCCAAGTCAAAACTTAGGGAATCACCAAACCCAAACACTTCAATGCTTATGCCCCCCCTAACATGCCCTTTCCAAACACTTCCACCCCTTTCTTTCATCCCCAAAACACGGGAGGGCAAGAACAAATGGATGATATGGCTCCTTGGACCCAATTTCAACAAACCCAATTTCAACAACATGAATTTCTTTTTCCTCCTCCTTCCCAAGGTAGCCAAACACAAGCTCCGGGTCGAGTGAACCATCCACCCAAATGCCCAACACCCAAAATCCTAACATATTAGAGTGGTGTACCGAAGAGGATTTTGCTCAAACCAAACGAAAGAGTGAAGTTTGGTCACATTATCGATTGAGTACAAATGGACAAAAAGCCAAGTGTCGGACTTGTGGTAAAATTTTCTCGGCCGATACTAAGGGAGGGACGGGACACCTTAGTAGACATTCAAAAAAATGTGGTGGACCATCTAGTGATCCAACCCAACCCAAAATTTCTCAATTCCATCCACAAGGCTTCATTTACAATTACGAGAGAGATAGGGATGAACTTGGGAGAATGATTGTACATGCCGAACAACCTTTTCTTTTCGCCAAAAATGATGCCTTCAACAACTACATTAACCGAGCACTACAACCAAAACACAAAAAAAATCTCCCGAAAAACCGTTCGATCTGCTGCCATGAAGACTTATCTAGAGTACAAATTGAAATTAGTAAATGAATTAGCTAATCTTCCTAGTAGAGTTTCTTTAACCGCCGATGCATGGGATGGTGGATACGGACTTCACTATTTATGTGTTACTTGTCATTGGTTAGATAATGAGTGGTTGTTACAAAAACACATCATTCATTTCAAAATGCTTGAATACCCTCATATCGGTCTTAACATTTCACACCATTTAATGGAAGCCATTGATGCATATAGTCTTAGGGATAAAATCATGTCTATGACTTTCGATAATGCAACTTCTATGACATATAGTGAGAATTTGGTCAAATTCCAATTGACCGATGTTATATTAGATGGAGATGCACTTCATGTTAGATGCATTTGTCATGTTCTTAACTTGTGTGTAAAGGATGGAACACAAGCAATTGGTCCATTTTATCACAAAATAAGGAATGCTATTATGTCTATTAATAGCTCTAACTTGAGATATCAAGAATGGAAAGGTTTTTGCAGGCAACAACGGATAAAAACCATAAAAATAGCACCGGATTGTCCAACTAGGCGGAACTCCACCTATGAAATGTTGAGTTGGGCAATCGAGTGCAAGGTTCATTTAACACTTTTTTATAATATGAAATTTCCATAATGTGCTTTACTAGAAGATGATTGGGTTAATTGTGAAAAATATATGCAATTTTTACAATTACTATATGGTATGACACATTGTTTTTCTTCTGTATATAATCCTTGTTCTCATTCTTTTCTTAGCAATGCATGTTTACTTGCACAACTTTTTGCGGAACACCAATCACAACATGTTTATCGTGGATATCTTCCATCCATGGAAGAAAAATGGCGTAAATATTACACCGATATTCCTATGATTTATATTTTTGCTTCTATTTTAGATCCTAGGCAAAGATATGATGGCACCTTTTTATTAATTGATATTTATTATAGTAACATGAATTTTGAAGATGATGTTGAAACTTTTAAAAATAAGGTGACTAATGAGTTTTTTTCTTTATATAGAGTTTATGAAAGTGAATATGGAACCGTGTCTCGATTTTCCTTTCTCAAACATCCAAAAATGTAAGTAAACGGGCCAAAGGTTTATTTGCACAAGCTGCTAACATGATGTCCAAGTTTTCAGGTACGGAATCATCATCAAGTAAGAGAACACAAAGCGATGTTTCGGAGTTGCAAATGTACTTAAGTTACGACTTCATGAAAGGCATGGACGATGAAGAGAAGTTTGGCCTCGACATCCTTGATTGGAGGAAATTACAAACCGTAAAACATCTAATTTTGTCGGCAATGACTCGTGATATTTTTGCTATCCAAGTCTCCTCCGTTGCCTCCGAAAGAGCTTTTAGTGCGTCGGGACGAGTTTTAGACGATAGAAGAACAAGACTAAAACCCGAAACACTTGAAATGTTTGTTTGCTTCAAGGATTGGTTAGATGCCGAAACTCGTTCTCAAGATCGTACTTATGCACAAAACGACGACGACGATGAAGGAACGTCGACTTCTTTTAGTTCTCATACTTCTCAATCAACTCAATTGGCGGATGAACTTGAACCTCTAGGAGACGAAGACGAAGATGAAGACGAAGGCGAAGGCGAAGACGACCAATAATAATTACATGATTACATATTTACATTATACACTATTGTATAATTTTGTATTATCGAACTTCGTATTCCGTATAATAAATGAAGTTATTCAATATTCATACACTATTGTACGATTTTTAATTATCATTACTTATTTTGTATTATTGAATTATCGTACATTCGTACCAGCTACCGTCATATAATAAAATAAGTTATTCTTCAATTTTTTGTGTTTTTGGATTATCGCACTCGTATTTTTTTTTATTATATGCATTGTTGTTTTTTGCTAAATTAATAAAATTGTTTTTATTTGTTTATATAAACTTAAACATAATTATTAATTAGATAAATAATTTATATAACCTAAATTAAAATAATGTTGTTCAAAAAATGAAAACAAAATATATTAACATTAACATAAACATAAACATAAATTAATCACATATATTAAGTTGTACTAAAAAAAATATATATCGTTTAATTCGTTTTTTTTATTTATTAAAAAAAAAAAGGGTGGCACGGTTTGGCCCGCGGCACGGCCCGCAAGGCACGTGGGCCGTGCCGTGCCGTGGGCTGGGGTGTGCCAATTTCAGGCACGGCACGGAACGACCCCCACCGCGGCACGGCACGGCACGTTGCCCATGTTTAAGTGTGACTGTCATTTGCTCATAATCACTTGATTTCACGGTGCATAGTAATCCCTTGGTCATGAAGCTCTGCTGCTGGTTTTCAGATCACTAAATGCAGTAAGGCTTTCTATTGCATCAGTTGTGTATTTACCGAATACATGTCTAATATCTTATCAATATTGTCTAATATCTGATCAATATTGTCAAATATCTAATCAATATCGTCTAATATCTGACCATTACTATCTAATTTCTAACACTTTTATCTAATATCAGATAAATATAACTTAATATCCAACCATTATTATCTAATTTTTGACACTTTTAATCTAATATCTGATATTTATAACTTAATTTTTTGGCCGTGTTGGGTGAAAAGCTGAAAGCTGAAGCTGATTGTGTTAGCTGATTGTATTAACCGATTTGACTAACTTATTTTATTAGCTGATTATGGCCATGTTTGGTAATTGGCTTTTTAATGGCTTTTTGATTAGCTTTTGGCTTTTGGCTTTTTTAGGTGGTCAAACAACCAAAAAATGTGTTTGGTAATTGGCTTTTTAGTTAGCGAAAAAGCTGGCTTTTAAGCCAAAATGAAAAAGCTGCTTTGAGTAGCTTTTTTTGTTGACTTTTGGCTTGTTGGCCCACAAATTATCTAATAAACAGCCAATAACCAACAATTAATTTACCAAACACTTTTATAAACAGCCAGCTTAAACATCCAATTTATAAAGCCATTATAAACAACCAAACATTCCAGCTGGTCAAACAAGCCAAGTGAACTAGCCAATCGCCAACAGCCATTTGTCTAACAAGGCCTATATAAAAGTGCTTGGTAAATACTCTCTTCGTTTTTAAATACTTGCTCAACTTTATTTTTTCGGCCGTTTTTAAATACTTGCTCCATTTCCTTATTTGGAAAACTTTTAGTATATTTAATTAATTTTTCTCACCTAGTGGATCCACCATGATCATATTTTTATTAAATTCATATTCTCTCTCCTCTAATTCTCCCCACTGCTTTTATTTTTTACATTTTTATTTTTATTTTTCCACATACCTTACTTCCTTCATATTTTATTACTTTCTCCAATTTCTCCTAAAATTCTCTCTCCTCCAATTGCTTAAAGATGATTGATAATGTGAAAGGACCAATAAGCTAATACTTCATCCATTTTTAAATACTTGCTCCATTTTCTTATTTGGAAAATTTTTACAATATTTTATTAATTTCTCTCACCAAGTGGACCTAACAATATTATTCAATATTCTCTCTCCTTTAATTCTTTCCACTACTTTTGGTTTTTTTACAATTTTTATTCTTCCACAAACCCCACTACCTCCATATTTTATTACTTTCTCCATTTTCTCCTAAAACTCCGCGCATGGAGAAATGGAGCAAGTATTAAAAAACGGAGGGAGTAATGGGATCGGTAGTTCATAAATGATTTTATATTAAATGAGAGTATAATAAGTGTCATTTCACCATAATAATTGAATAAGCTAATTGAAAAAACTCTTAAAAAAAGCTTTTTGAAAAAGAGCTTATTTAGTGGAAAGAAGATTTTTGAAAAAGAGCTTATTAAGTGGAATAAGCTTTTTAAATAAGGTTTCCAATTTCCACCAAACACCTTATATTAGCTTATTTAATAGCCAATAAGCTATTGTTGGTCAAATAAGCTAATTTTGTTTAAATAAGGCTATTTACCAAACAAGGCCATTGAATTTTGTATGCAATCATGGGCTTTGTATTATAGGCATGCTAAATTACTAAGTTTCCTAGCTTTGTTTGAACCTAGTGTTGGTTTCTTTTTCCTATGAGGTAAACAAGTTAGTTGTTTCTTTCTATCTCAACCCCATTTCACTTGTTTTGAGTGACATTGCCGTTCCGATGTTATTTCCACCGAGGCACCGACATCTCCTTGATAAGGACAGGGTGTTACAATTAATATATATATTTTTTCATAATGCTATTTTTTATATTTTATTATTTTTTTTTTGGTGAAAGAGAGGGGCAGAGCCCCAAGCACGACGTGAACAAGAACAAAACATAAAATGAAACAAAATAAAGCTTAAACTAAATAGAAACTAATCAAGGCAAAAAAAAAAAAAAAAAAAAAAAAAATTCACGCTCCTAGGTTCTCAGCTGCTCTTAGTCTTCATTCCCTGCATTATTTGGAAGCAAACGAGGCCAAGCAACTCCTGCCAAGTCCTCTAATAAAATAGCACTACGAAGGTCCTTCGGGACCGCCTCCAAAAGAACCCATTTATGATTTAACTTCACCCATAATTAGCTAGCCAATCTGAGGCCCGGTTTCCTTTTTTTTTTTTTTTTTTTAAATGTATATTTTCATATGTTCATGCTCAAACTTATGTATTAACACGTGAGTCTAGTCGAACTGTATTAATTAATCTAAAATGAAGGGAGTAAATCATTTTATTTCACCTAAAAACATAGAGACAGTGTGACAAAGCCAACTGGCTTAGTTGGTTATTTATAAAATTTTGAGATCATTCATTGTCTAAAAAACCATAATTCATCTGTTTTTTTTTATTAGTTGGCATGTTTAATTTCTTAGCAAAATTGGTCATAACACCCTGAAGCATGGTTTAGGTGCACTGAGCACACTGAACTTTGCTTAGTAACTAACACACCACCAACTATGGTGTAAGGTGCGATGTGTGTTTTTAATGAAAAATTCCGACCACTTATTTCATTGAATGAGGTGAATTCGAGCTTGCCAAGTGGATGAGAATTGTTCACCATTTTTTAAAACTGTTCTAGAGAGTGAAGATTCACCCAATCCGATGAAATAAGTGGTCGAAAATTTTCATTTAAGGCATGTATCGCACCTTACACCATATTTGGTGGCGTTTTGTTTTGGCTACTACGAAAAGTTTAGAGTGCTTTGTGCACCTAATTAAGCCATACTTCAGGGTGTTACGACCAATTTTTCTTTTATCATGTTTGCCAACACATATGTTTAATGATCGATATGTTTAAATATTTATAAAATAATAATATATAATAAATTGATATTGTAAAATATATATTGAGACGATTTTTACAAGATCCAACATGACTAGGTTTTACTATTTTTTTGAGACAAGACTAGTTTTTACTATAACTATACGATAATTATAAAAGTTAGTCGATGAAGAGTGTGTGTTGAACCTTAAGAGTTTTGATGATTATGAATAGAAAGCAAACTTCAACTAGTGAGAATTCTCTAAGTGTTGTGATTAGAATAGGTGAGCCCTACCTATGAAGACTCAAGGAGACTCCAAGGAAAGTTAAAGAAAGTAGAAAAAGAGTTCCTCAGTGGAATTAACTGATTTCCCTAACAGGAACATGAAGACAACAAGTTGAGAAGTTTAACTTGGTTTGTGTTGAAGAAAGCAAGGTCCATGAGAACTTGGCCTACGAATGAAGTTCTAGTAGGGGTGAAAGTTCGGTATTCAGTTTGGATTTTAACCCAAACTGAATCCAAATCAAATTAATTCGGTTTTGAATTTTCTAAACTGAAACCGAACTGAATTAGATCTGAAACCAAACCAATCCAAACCAAAATTAAAAATTTTAATTCGGTTCCATACCGAAAACCGAATTTTTTAGGTTTTATTTCCAGATTATTGAAAAAGTAAATAAAATAAAATTATACAGTAGATCTTTAAAATTTTAATAAATTGACCTTAGTCCATATATATAAATATATTGATATATTCACAATTTTCTCTTCTTTCTTAAGCTGCTACTATATTTCCTTACAAAAAGAACCAAAAATTTCGTTCCTTCTTCAAATTTGGGTATCCAAAAATCTCCTTCTTCAAATTTGGGTATGGATTCCGAAATATAGCAAAATCGCAATAGCAAAACAAAAACTTTGCATGAATTTGATCGAAATATATAGGAGAGAGGAAAAATGATATAAGAGAGGAAAGAGGTTTGATTGAACTCAAAAAATTAAATTTGAGAGGAAGAAAAGACTAGAGGAAAAATGAAAGATAGAGAAGAAAGGCATGGAGGAATGTCAGGAGAGAGATCGAGAATAAAGAAAGGATGGAAGGAGAGAGAGAGATGGGGCGGTTGAAGGGTTTGTAAACTTTAGGGTTTTTATTTTCTATTCATTTATATAGAAGGCAAAGGTTGGTGGGCTTATAAAATGGGCCTATATTGTAGTAATTAAATCAAACTACATTATCTCAAGCATACTTCGGTTTGAATTCGGTTTTTGGTTTTGAGAAGCCCAAAATCGAATCCAAACCGAAAAATCAAAATTCCAAAATTCTCAATCCAAACCGCAGCGAAATTTTAAAAAATCCAAACCGAATTGATAATTTGGATTGGTTTGATTTAGTTTTCGGGTTTTATCCATATTACTTTCACCCCTAAGTTCCAGCAAGGAGATGGAGAATAGAAGTAAGCAGGATCTTAATCCTTGACTGCGTGAAGCCCGAATATCCTTAACCTATTGTAGGGAATATTTCAAGCATTACCCCTAGCTTGAACCCCACTGTGATCATACACTAAAGTACAGTGGCGTCCAAAGGGAAAGAAGATAAAGCAAAAGAATCGCCAACAAGTTTTAGGAACTTGTAAACCGTTCACAGGGTGAAGGTTACACCCCTTAACGATCCAGAAGATCGTTAACTCCAATAGGCCTGGAACCATGACTGGTAGTTCGGGGATGAAGGTACAAATCCAACCTAAAAGAGATTGAACCTGCCCTAATAATAGGCCTCTACTTTATTCTGATCGTATTCATGTGCGCTTTCTGATTAACATACAATCATTAGGTTTACCCTAAACCTGTTTATTGTTGGTTGAATATTAATGCACAAACAAAACTATTATTGGCTATCACTTGAATTATAATCAAATTAACCCTAACAAGATTATTAATTATCTTATTAAGCGTGATTACAAGTACAAATTTCCTTTAAACATGCATAAAAGGTGTGATCAAGCAATAACAATAAATATAACCAAGCAACATAATAATCATAATAAATTATAACAATAATCATAATAATAATAATAATAATAATAATAATAATAATAATAATAATAATAATAACATGTATAATAATAATCATAACAATAATTATGACAATTATAATCATAATCATGTTAAAGCATAATAATAATAATAGCAAGATCCTAGGCATGATACTAACAAGATTAATAACAAACCCTAGCATGTCACTAAGCAATAAAGATCAAAGTTTTAGCCCTAACATGATACTAACATGAATATTAGGAAAGAAAATAGGAAGCATCACAGGAATCATAATAAGCATATTTTATATTAGAAATTATAGTTGTTACCCTAAACATGATATTAGGAAGATCAAACACCCTAACATGACATTAGGAATCAAAATAACAATCTAAGCATGATTTCTATATCATAATATCAATAAATCAATTAAAGCACTTACTTGGATGCCTCGTACCTCTTTCTAATATTAAAATACACACGTTAGTAACTTCAAGGAAAATATAAAACAAACAATTAAATTAAATAATTAAAATAGAGATTTGGGATCAAACCCTCAGAAATTAAAACCTTTCACGTCTAGGGCGAAGACAACTTCGAATTTGGCTAGGTGTGTCTAGAGAGAGAATCAAGAAATTCTTGATGAGAGTTGGTGAGAAGAAAGAATTAGAAGGAATAAGAATTGATAACAATTGATGATTGAAAAAAGGGAGATACGACCTCTATTTATAGAGAAAAAAAGAGGGTCGAAGAATAAGAAAAGAATCCGAATTCGAATCGAAATAGAACTCGATGGACAGCAGTTTTTGCAGATTTTGTTTTTATCATATCTTTTGATCTATAAGTCCAAATAAGGCATATGATATGTAGTTGGAAAGCTATTGAAGTCTGCTTTTAAACCCAATTAGAATAAGATTAAAATCTTTTGTATATAAAAAGATATGGCCGAAATAGTGGGAAGGTGTCAGTTTTGGATAGAGTTTCATATCTCATTCATATCTTTTTCGTTATAGCTTGGATTTAATATTATAATATATCATTGGAAAGATAATTTCAAGATCTATTCAACCATATAAAATTTGGATAAATATTATGAGGCACGAAAATAAAATCTGACTGTCTTTGAACATCTTTAAATTCGAATAGAATTAGGATTAAAGAGAAAGGAAAGTTTTAAAAAAGGAAAGTTTTTATTTAACTCAAATTCTTTAATTTTATCTTTTCAAAAAGGATAATTAAGATATTTTAGAAACTTATAGAATCTTCCAATTAATCCTAATTAGTTTAGGAATAGGATTAGACCTTTGGACCCTCCACATGATCATTGGGTCGTAGGTAAAATCCGGTTTGAGCCCAGTTTAGTATTTTGGCCATAACTTCCTCATTATTCATTGGAATTGGGCTTATAATATATCGTTAAAAAGCTCTTTTCAAGCCCCATCCAACTACACCATTATTGTACCCATATCATTGACCAAACTAAACTGGAATGCACGTTTTTCATAAATAAGGTAAGAAAAAGGAATATTTTCAAAAACAGAAAGAAGAGATATTTTAATAAAAACATCCTCATCACTAGACTTTTCACACTTTTGCTTTGTTCGATAATCAAATGAAATGAAAGGTATTCATCACTGGGTTTGGTTTTGGGGAGACACAAATGGGTGTCTACACCTATAAGCATTGACGAGACAATCTAGTTTATGTTAAGTTTATTTATGTAAGGATTGTTGTAAATATGTTAGGTTAGTTTATGCATGGAATTTATTAGAAGCGTGACAAAGCTTGGCAAGCTTATATAAGGAAAGTTTATAAAGATAAGTCTTAATTCATGAAAAGATTTTCTAAAGATTTTATCTTATAAAATCCTGTTTTAAAAGATATTATTTTTTTCATAAATTTATCTTTGATAAGTTTTCTAAAAAGATTTTCTTTACAAATGATTTACTCAAAAAATGTGTATTGATAAAAAACGGCAATTTTACATTTCTATCTTTTGGAAAACTCTACTTTACATACGAGAGTATCAAGTATATAAAGTATAATTCATATTTTACACACTTCGTGAATTTATGCATGAAGAATATGAAGAAATAAAGCTCAATTGTGTAAGTTTGCCAAGTCTAAGCTTTGTCATATTAGTTTCGGATTCCATGTGTAGCTTTCCTATCACATATTAGAAGTCAGGTGTTTGTATTGTTTTGGTTTGGGTGAGTGTTTTGTTAATTACATACAGATTGTAGGCTTCTATATTGAAGCTAAGTGAGAGAGTACTCAGGGAGTACTAAGTGAATCTAAGTCAAGGACTTAGGTTGGGTAGAATAGGGTTCTACTAGGTAGCAAGTTTAGTCTGGAACTTGTGAGTAAAATTCTAATCATAATAGGTTGTAACATGAGAGTTAGCCATATTATATTGAAGTTATTTTGTGTTTGAAATTCCTTAGAGGGTCGAGGTTTTACTTCTAGTTGGTCCCTGGAAGGTTTCCGCGTAAAATCTTGTATGCATGGCAGAAGACACCTAATTGTGTCTCCCCAAAAACCAAACCCAGTGATGAATAACTTTCGCGTCATTTGATTATTGAACAAAGTGAAAGTGTGAAAAGTCTTGTGATGCGGTTGTTTTAATAAAAATAATTTTTTTTCGTTTTAAAAATGAACTCTATTTATGAAAATGTTCGGTCAAATTTAGTTTGATCCATGAAAGGGTCCAATAATAGTGTATATGGATTGGGCTCGAAAAGAGATTTCCAACCATATATTATAAGCCCAATTCCGATGAATAATGAGGAAGTTATGGCCAAAATACTAAATTGGGCCTGAAATGATTTTATATGGCCCAATGATCAAGTGGAGGCCCCATTAATTAATATTCCTTCAATTATTAGGACTAATTTTAATCTTATAGAATAATTTAGAAGGTTATTTTAAGTTCTAATGGGATTAGGAATAATAATTGTATCTTTTATGAAAATAAAGAATTCTATTTGGATTAAAACAAGTGTTTCAAGAAGATTAAAACTGATTTTCAAAGATAAGTACGGACGTTAATTAATCGAATTTAATTAGATTAAGGATTCCGTACGTTTTTTTAGAAAACGCGTGAACCATCGCGAAACGATAAGTCTGTCGCGCCGCACTGGACCCTGTCGTGCCGCTACAGAGTTAATTTTATTCCAGGTTGGATTCGGTATTTTTCAGATCGTTTCCGGGCCATTTTCCTTATATATAGGGTTGTATTTCTCCATTTTTAATCATTCACAATCATTCAATAATCATCTAATTCTATTCTCTTTCTCTCTCAAGCTAGAAGCTTATTCTTTCTCCCTCTTTCTGACAAATAAAAATATCGCATTCACAAGTTCTAGACACACCTAGCCAAGTTCGAAGTTGCTTTTGCCCTAGACGTGAAAGGTTGATAATTTCTTTGGGTTTGGTCTCAAATCCCTATTTCAATTATTTAAATTAATTGTTAGATTTAATATTTTCCTTGAAGTTGCTAACGTTTGTATTGTTTTGATAGAAAGAGATACGAGGCAACAAAGTAAGTTGTTTTTATTGATCTATTTCTTTGGAAAGCATGTTTATATTATATTAATTCCTGTTATTATGTTAGGATGTTATTTATTGCTTTATAGCATCATGCTTAGGTTGCTTCCTATCTCTTTAATCATGTTAGTATCATGTTAGGGATAAAGCTTTGAATTTTATTGTTTAGTGACAAGTTAGGATATGTTATTAATCTTTTTAGTATCATGCCTAAGATCTTGCTAATATTATTATGTTTTGATGAGAATATTATTATGATAATTGTTGTTATTATGTTGCTTGATATTATATATTAGGGGCCGTTTGGTTGGGGATATTCATCAAAGGGAAAGGGAATCAACCACCCTGATTCTCTTTGTTGCTGTTTGTTAGCCATTTTTTTTAATTTCCTTTACCCCCTCCATTCCCCCAATTCCTTCCAACTTCATTCCCCACCCCCCAAGATATTTCCATTCTCATTCCCTATCCACAAACACACCACCACATCACCACCTTCCTACCTATCCACACCACCAGAAAACCCAACCACCTTCTGACCCGACCCTCGCCACCCCTCCCCCGACCTTCGCCGCCCCTCCCCCAACCTTCGCCGTGTAACATTCTAGAAATACCTTTCCTTTAAAATAAACCGGTTTTTCTCTTTTTAAAAGTCAAAATAGGAAAATATAAGACATTACAGCCATCGTGATGACGACTAAGACAATTATCAAAGACACACAGCGGAATATTATCTTTAAAACCGTTCAAAATAAGTCAACTTTAAAAGTCAACCAAACGAAAGTAAAGTCAAACCAAAGTTTAACAAAGTCAACCTACATCTTGGAACCATTGTAGGCCCTTATCAAAACCGAATAAAACTTAAAACCTTTGCGTTAGTCTCACAAGCATAATAATATAATCAATAAATTAAAGCAATAAATCACATCATAGTCTTATGGTAACTAAGCATGCTTCGCTCTTCACTCATGCCCATCAGTGAAAAGCTCCTATCTACTTGTCCCCACTACTCGCCATTAGAAATAGGTCGTCATAGGGCCAAAGTAAAGACAAGGTCAACAAAACACACAAACACACAATCAGCAATGTTGAGTACATAAGCGTAAAAAAAACACACTAACATGCTTTCACCCTATCATCACACAACTTACCGTGTTGTACCTGTTTACAAGTACACAACATACAACATGACCATCCAATAAATAACTAATTTATTTATTTAGCTTGATTACGCATCAAATGGGTTTCCCTTAACCTGCCCCAATAAAGGGGGTACTAACACGAGAGCTAATTGTGCCAGTATAAAAGAACCACTCGTAAGTGGAGAAATTCCTGCGCATAATAAAATGGAAAGTACAACGTCCGGTATCCCCAGTAGAAGTTATGGTCAAAATATAAAGTCGCATAACTCCCCCCCCCCATATGTTCATATTCAAGGTATACGTTCCAAGAGTTTTTGTGTGTAATATCTTTCACTTTACGTTGATTTACATATTATTAGACTTGGTGATGACTCTCAAACCATAACACAAACAATCATCTTAATTATTCAAACAATCAAACATACCAATTTAATTCTTGAATAATTAGTGACTACATAATATTTAATGTTGAACCCTTTTTAAATCTACCTCGGTGTCAAAGACACCTTAAACGCATAATGCGCCACTGCACATATCCTATCCCCTGGTGTTGAAAACACCTTAAGTGCACTAAGGCACCAAAAATATAATTTATTTCTCGTGTACAAAGACACTTAAATAGCTCCTTCCTCATGCTTATAGCATTAATAAAAATTATATGAACCATAATAATTTTTTTTTTCAATATTCCAAGCCAAATTAAACATTTAGTTTAATTAAATAAACCGTCAAACGTGCCAATAATAATAATATGGTTCAATGACAATATTTCAATATCACCAATAATTTCAATAAGTAATTGATTTCAACCAATCATGCTTCACAAATAATTCACGAAAACCATTCTCAATTTGATCAATCCAATTCAAATCACCAATCTCATTTCAATTCAACCATGCATTCCAACCAATTTCTATCATGGCACTAACTTGGAATCAATTAAGTAAATCCTAGCATGTTTTTATACGCTTAATAATTTTTTGAGTACGCGAACGTACCTCAATTAAGCCCTTGAAGTGGCCAAATACACTATAACACCTCTCGAACCAAGTCTCCTACATAAAGGGACAATAATACTATATTAATTATTCATGTATACACAATTTCCAGCAACTTAAACTCACTTTAAACAACTTATAATAATCTGAAAATTATAGTAAAATCCTTAATTAATCTCTTCTTTAAATAGTAATTAAACCCTTTTCATAAAACCACAATTTAAACTAATCAAAAACCCTTTAAAAACTTCATCAAAATACATCTTTATACTTAAATTATCCGTAGAAACATTGAGTATATAAAAGATAAATTAATTTATACATGAACCCTAAAAATCAAGTCTTGAATAATTTAAAGCCCTAACTTATAGTCCTATCAAAATCTGAAAATAAAATTTAAACTATTAAAACATGATTTTAATATTATGATTTTAATACTACTCAAACATACTTTAAACAATGCAATGAAAACCAAAATCCATACATATAATTGTCAAGATAATTAAAATTAAGGAGAAGAGAGAGAGAGAGAGAGAGAGAATGAAGGTGGTACGGTGGTGGCTAACTCATCTGGTACCGCTAGTGGTCCGGCATCGGTGGCGGATTTCGGTGGGTGGGGCCGTGAGGAAGAAAGCACCCCATTTCCTCCTTGTGTGAATCCCACGTGAAACAAGGGAAACCAAAAGGAAAAGAAAAAAACAATGAGAAAAGAAAGAAGAAGAAGAAAAGAATGGAAAAAAGGGAAAAGAAAAGAAATAACTTACTTGGACCATTTGACTTTTGTGTAGGGAAAATTTTGGAGATTGAATGAGTATTTATAATGTAGGGTAGGTTTGGGCTTTATAAAAATTATGGACTTGATTAATAGTATAGGTAGCCTAAATATGAAAATAGAATGGTTGGGTATATTATGAAGACGGGCTACGTATGGATTAATATTTGTTGATCCAAGTATTAATCTTGTTTTATTTATAGTCCAATAATTAAAATAGTTTGACCCAAAAAATATTTAATAATTAAATAAATATTATATAAAATACATTAAAAATACGGGTATGACACGCCGCCCCTCCCCCTCCCCCGCAAGAACAACTCATAGCCCCGTACAACCTTAGAAACCCCTCCATATTTTCGTAAAACCGCCGCCCGCCCTTCCCTCCACCCTCAAAACCCTAGCGGCTAGGGTTTTAGGGTGGAGGGAAGGGCGGGCGACGGTTTTACGGGAATATGGAGGGGTTTCTAGGGTTGTACGGGCCTGTTTTTCAAGGAGGAGGGAGAGTTTTGTGGGAGGAGGGGAGGGGCGGCAAAGGCCTGGGGAGAGGCGGCAAAGCGCGGCGGTGGTGGAGGGGGGTGCGGCGCATAGTGAGGTGGCTATATGGTGGTTGGAAAAGGTAGAAAGTGAAGAGATAGGTTGTTGTGTGGTGGTGGTATGGTGGTTGGACTAGTGGCTTCATTCCCTTTGTTTTTTAAAACAAATAACATTGAAAATTTAAGGGATTTTCATTCCATTGTCCTTCTTTCCCTTTGGTCATTCCATTCCGTTTACCTTATGACAACCAAACGACCCCTTATTGTTATTGCTTGATCACGCCCTCTCTTGCAGGTTTAAAGGAAATTTGTATTTGTAATCACGCTTAATAAGATAATTAATAATCTTGTTTAGGATAATATGATTATAATTCAAGTGATCGCCAATTATAGATTTGTTTGTGCATTAATATTCAACCAACATAGATTAAACATGTTTAGGATTAATATATTGATTGTATGTTAGTTAGAAAGCGCACATGAATATGAGAAGCATAAAGTAGAGGCCTATTTTTAGGGCAGGTTCTATCTCTTTTAGGTTGGATTTTTACCTTCATTCCCGAATATAAAGTCATTGCTCTAGACCACTATGGAGTTAGCGATCTCATGGATCGTAAAGGGGTGTAACTTTCACCCTGTGAACCGTTTACAAGTTCCTAAAAGTTGTTGGCGACTCTTTTACTCTAGCTTCCTTCCATTTGGATGCCACCATGCTTAAGTGTATGATCACAGTGGGGCTCAAGTGTGTGATTCTTAAAATATTCCCTACTATGGCAAGTTCCTATTATATTTTGTTTATATCCTGCAAAAGTAGTCACTAGGAACTCACATACAATTCACCCCCCTCTTATAGTTTTTGTCTCAACTAGAAGTGTGTCACTACCAGAAATAGGCTAATTTCCGACGGACTGGTTTCGACGGACACAAAATTCCGTCGGAAACATCAAAAATTTCGATGGATTTTTATTCCGTCGGAAAAAATGGGCTTTTCGACGAAATTTAAATCCGTTGGAAGTTTCTAATGGAATATTTTGTCGGAATATATATAAATATATATATATATATATATATATATATATATATATATATATATATATATATATATATATAAAACAAACCCTTCCTTGTTAAAACCCTACCTCCTCATTCTCCTTCTTCTCCTGCCCCTCTTTCCTCTCTCTCTTTCCTGCGCCCCTCTTCTCTCTCTCTCCCCTGCGCCCCTCTTCTCTTTCTCTCCTGCGCCCCTCTTCTTTATTTCTTTCCTCCGCCCCATCTTCTCCTTCTTTCTTCTCTTTCCTCATTTCTCTTCTCTTTGGTGTTTTTCATGGTCGAAATTAATGATTTTTTTAGTCAAATTTGACCATGAATAGTGTAGAGCTAAACTTTTCATGGTCAAATTTGGCCAATTTATACCAAATTTAATAATTCAAACCCAATTTCGGTGTAAAGAATAAAAAACTACTTTATAATTAAAAAAAATATTCTTTCTCTCTCTAGACTCTCACTCTCTCGAAGCTCCTCTGCCATGGAGAGGAAGAAGAAGGGGAAACAGAGCTTGAAGGAATGGGAATAGACTGCTATAAGGAACACTAAGAGTTTAATAATTTGTGATGATTTGCTGGGATACACTGGGGGCAGAAAACAAAGTCTAGAGGAAATATGGGTCAAATTCTGCCATAGGAGTTTGACCTTGAAGATTATTTGGATCGATGCATTCTCTCCTGCGCAATCTTTGGAGGAGTTGACACCAAATCAAGGGAGAAATTAAAGCTTTCAGAGTGGATGACTCATCTCAAGGCTGGTGAATCTAGGTCTATGGGGTCGAAAAACAGAGGATCTAATTCTGGTGCAAAGGTATCATCTCCGATTGATATTGAAAATGTTGTAATTGATTCTAATATAGATTTGCATGTCAAACCTAGCTTGAAATTAACAATGGAGGACATTGTAGATGAATTGGATTTTTGGAAATTAGGGGTAGTTGCTTTCACTATTGCTGCTAATCCTCACATTAAGACCTTTAAAGGGTTTTGATGGAGAATTTGGGGTAAAATGAACATAGACAAAGTAATTCCATTGAAGAGGGGGTATTTTTTTATTAGGTTTCTTAATGTTGAATCGAGAGATAAAGCTTTAGCTATTGCAAACTTATTAATGTATAGGAGACCAATTTTCCTTAAGCAATGGGAGGATGGGATGAAATTGAATGCAAATGAAATGTAGAAGATTCCTGTCTAGGTTCAATTGCATGGTCTTCCTCTGAAGTATTGGGGGAAAGGGTGTTTGTAGAAGATTTTGGGTTTAATTAGAACTCTAATCAAACCTGATAATGCTACTCAATCTCGTGATAGGGTTGCATATGTGAGATATATGATAGAAGTTGATTTGAAGCAGAACTTTCCAGATTCTATAGAATATTATGATGAAAATGGTGAATTGTTTGTTCAAGAAGTTTATTGGGAATGGAAGCCTATATGGAGTTTAGGATGTAAGGGTATTGGATATGATCTTAATCACTGCCCAAATAAGAAAATAAGAAAGGAGTGGAGGCCTAAAGTGGTTCAAGTTTAACTTGAATCTGTTCCAGTTCCAGTTTAAGCTAAGGCTACTGATAACTATGAGCAGATTGAGGATGTTACTTTGAACAAAAATGATCCAATTTTTAGCCCTACTAGGAAAGAGAAGAGATTAAGCCCCATTAAGTCTTCTAAGAGAGTGGAGGTGCCTGTTAAGAATGCCTTTTCTATGCTAGGTGGTGCAGGGGAAGCTGACCAACTTGTAGTGGGAGATATTCCCTTAGGTTATCAAACTTAGGGTGTTTCTTCAGCTTTGGATTATGGATAGAGCCCTTATATAGAATATCAGGGGCTTAAATCGCCCTGTTAAGCAACTAGAGATAAAAAAACTGCTTAATTCAGAATATGATTGGTCTTTGTTGTTTGATTGAGAATAAAGTTTTAGTGGAGAATTTTCCTGAGATTTATCTTAGAATGTTTAATGGGTGGTGTGTCACTACTAGTTTCATCAAGGTTAAAGGAGGAAGAATTTTGGTGGCCTGATTCACACTAAAATCATAAATAAGACTTTGCAAAATAGTTTTAGTTGCTCTTTTGTGTATGGTTTCAATGATGCTAATGATAGAGCTAAGTTGTGGAGCAAGTAAAATGAGCTCTCTAGAAGCTGTTCTGGTCCTTGGATAATGTCTGGTGTAACACCCCCAAATTACTCTCCAATAATAATAATACAAAACATGATTAAGAGAGTAGCTTAGGAGCATTACTGCCACGTGATAACGTAAAGCTTTTAAAAACAGAGACTTGCAACGGAAGGAATACATCTTAGCTTTCATTAATTAATTGAAAATAGAAATAGTTTTGAAACATAAATCTTTTTGAAACATAAATGGTATTCATACTAATTCATAATAGTGAACCTAGACTAGGTGATTTTGCCCTTCGTCCCTGATGCAACATTTAGCTCACGTTGAGTCATCGCCATCACCTATTTACTCATCATAAATGATAAGTAGGGCCAAGCCAAAACAAAAGAAAAATACGCGTTAGCAAAATGCTAAGTACATATAAGTGCTAAACACGTAAATTAGTTAACATTTTTTTTCTAAATATATAATTTTCATAAAACATGGTTATTCGAACTTTCCATAGGCAAGATTTCATATTTTTGAAAACATTCCAAAATTTATAATTTTCTAAAGTATTTTTCAATAAAGGTTGAATAATTAACCATTTCATAAAAAATTTCCCAACCTAAGTGTGCACACCCCTCAAGCTAGTAACTCATTTACATAGTATATACTCAAGGAAAGACTAGATAATACAAAGATCATAGTCTTATAATTTATCTCCGCGTAGTAGGAGTCAAGAAAAATCCAATAAATATCTTTGATAAATCAGTCTTCCAATTCCCATGTATGGGATGATAAAAATGATAACATTTTCCCTTTTAAACAATTTGGTAAACAAAGTAAGTTAACAATCAAGCTCATAAAGCATTTAATTATTTAAGAGCGAACAATAGTTTTTATTGAAACATGCTTATAGAATTTAGATTATAAACATTTATAAACCATTGTTCAACATTCAAACATAGTTCATCATTTAAAAACATAAAACGCATTTGCATATAAAATCACATAGTTAAATATCTAGGCACGAATACGTACTTTGATCTTTGCACACAAGTACGAAACTCCTAATTACGAACTTGAAACTCTCCCTACAATAACCACTAACTCTTATTCAATAACTCTTTAACAATAAACCCAAAGACATAATACAAACTCTAAACTAGTTGTGCTTGAACAACTTAAATATTACTTTTTATAAAATTAATACTTACTTTATAAACTAATCTTTAGTAATTCATTAATAATAATAATAATAATAATAATAATAATAGTAGTAATAATAGTAATAGTAATAATAATAATGATAAAATAATAATAATAATAATAATAATAATAATAATAATAATAATAATAATAATAATAATAATAATAATAATAATAATAATAATAATATATAAGTAAGAAGTAGTAGTAGTGCATAGTAGCATATAAGTAGTAGTTGTTATTAAACTAAAAATAATAATAAGTAAGACAAATCATAACTATTTCAAAACAAGTAGTCCAATATAAAAGTACTTATACAACCATACATAAATTATAGAAAAATCCCACTTACTTATAAGTATTTTTGGTGGGTTTTATATCAAGTAAGTTAGAAGAACAAACTTAACACTCTTTTTTTGTTTGTTTACAGGAAGTACGAAGGAAGTAGGGTGGGTGGTGAGTTTGGCTGGGCAGCAGGTGCTGGTGGCCTGCCGGCGAGGTGGAGGTGGTGCGGCTGGTGGCGCGCGGCCAGGGGGTGGCGGTGCGGTCGATGGTGGCGCAGAGGAGAGAGAAAGGGGAAAAAATGGGTTTTGAGTATTTTAATTTGCTGAAATTTTGTGGGTATAATTTGCAAATGAATTTGTTCAAAATCTTTGCTTTATTTATAGGGAAAATTAGGGATTAAAATAAGATTAAATATTGTAACTTTAATTTGCAATTGGTTGTTTTGGAGGTGAAACTTTGAATTACAATTGGTTAATTTGGAGGTGAAATTTAATGGTTGGGAGCAAGTTTTATAATGGTGATGGAGTAGATGAGTTACATGTGGAGGGTGAAGGTGAATGTAGTCAGAAATTATAGTCGGGTGAGGTATTAGTTGGAAAAGCTAATTTTATGAAGCTTTCATGGAGGAACGGAGAAAATGAACGTAGTTTGTGGTGATTGGGGATGAAATTTTATTTTCTTTTTCCTTTTTTTTGGCTTAAATTATTTTCTTTTTCCTTTTTTTTTTGGCTAAAAGTATGAGTTGGGTTGTAAATATCAATTGGGCTTGTAAGTACTCATATGGGTTAGAATAAATGGCTTACTCACCTAAAACTATGTTCATGAAATAAGGCTCATATTATAAATAATAACTTTATAATTGGAGTTTAGGAAATTATGACAATTTTCTTATTAAAAATCCACTTGAAATTTAATAATTTAATAATCTGAATATCTTAAGAAAATAGTTTATAGTATAGGAAAATTATTTGTCCATTTTTATAAACGGGATTATAAGATCCGAAATAAGACATACTTAAAGCTTAATAATTATAATAAATAATAATTAAATTAAATTGGTTTAAAAATTAGGGGTATTACATCTGGTGATTTCAATTGTCCCTTAAATCTTGACAATAGAATTGGTAGATAGATTACTAATAGAGAGACTGCCCCTTTGAAGGATTGTGTTCAATTTTGTGATTTGCAAGATATGACTCAAGCTGGAGCTAGGTTTTCTTGGACTAATAAGCAGCTGGGTGAGGCAAGGGTATACAGTAAAATTGTCAGGACTATGATATATGCTGATTGGATTAATGTGTTCCCTGCTTCTTATGTTTATTATAGCTCTGAATTGTGGTTTGACCATTGTCCAACCATTATTCACTTTGAGGAGGAAGTAAGAAGTGGTCCTAGACCTTTTAAATTTTTTGATATGTGGGGAAGCCATCCTGAGTTTGGGGAGCTAATGAAGCATGCTTGTGACAAAGCTGTCATTGGCAGGAAGTTGTTTCAAGTGGTTAAGAAGCTCAAGGAAGTCAAGAGAGTGCTCAAAGCTCATAATAAATCTAAATACTCATAAATAGGAGCTAGGTTCTTGGAAGCTAAACAGGAATTAGCTAACGTTCAAAAGAGAATTTAGGCTAATTATACTGATATGAGTTTGTAGGAGAATGAAGCTGCAGTTCTAGACAAATTTAATAAGCTAAGGAAATATTATTTTTCTTTTCTTCAGCAAAAAAGTAAGTTGAATTGGCTGAAAATGCATGGGTGATGAGAATACTGGTTTTTTCCATAAGAGTATAAGGATGCAGGCTTATAAAAAGAGGGTTATGGCTATTAAAGATATGCATGAATGTTGGTGTAATGATAAGAATGATATATCAAGGGCTATCACTGATTATTACAAGTGGCTTCTTGGTTCTGAGCACCCTTGTGATGTCAAAGTTGACCCCGAGACTATTGTTTTAGGGCCTCAGTTGACAGTTAATCATTAACAAATTTTGAATACTCCTGTTACAAAGGATGAGATTAGGAAGGTGATGTTTGGTATTCATGGGATCAAAGCCCCTGGTCCAGATGGCTTTAACAGCTTATTTTTCAAGATTGGGTGGGATGTTGTTGGTAATGATGTGTGTGAGGTAGTTTTGGAGTTTTTTCAGTCAAGAGCTTAAGTTTACTAACTTGGTCCTGATTCCAAAGTGTGATCATCCAGTTGATGTAACTGACTTCAGACCAATAACATGCTGCAATGTAGTGTACAAAGTGATCACTAAGCTCCTCTGTAATAGGTTGAAGAAAGTTCTTCCTGATATTATTGCCCCAAACCAATATGGTTTCATTACAGGCAGAAGAATTTTTCATAACATCTGTATTGTGTAAGATCTTGTGGGTAGGTATAGAAGGAAGAGCTCTCCTCCTGGGTGGATTTTCAAGATTTATGTTAGAAAAGCCTATGATTCTATGAATTGGGGGTTCCTTGAAGATATGTTGGCTGCTTTAAAGTTTCCTGATCATTTCTGTAAGATGATTATGGAATGTGTTAGAACTCCTATCTTTTCTCTTGTTACTAATGGAGAAGTTAAGGGGTTTTTTTTCCAAGGAAGAAGGGTTTAAGGTAAGGGGATCCTTTATCACCTCTTTAATTTTTCTTATGCATGGATTATCTTTCCAAAATCTTGCATAAAATTGGTGATCACAAGGACTATCACTTTCGTCCCAGATGCAGGGGGATTAAGCTTAATCATCTTGTGTTTGTAGATGATTTGATTGTTATGTGTAGAGGTGATGAGAAATCTGCTAAGCTTATTTTAAGAGGCGTTACAACAATTGTTGCTGCTTCTGGTCTGATAGCTAATGAGGACAAGTCTAATGTCTATTTCTGCAATGTGCCTAAGGAAGTAAAGGATAGAATTATAAGATTTTTTTTTTAATTTTAAGAAGGGCCATCTTCCTTTTAGATATTTGGGAGTGCAAGTTAATGCTAAAAAACTCTCTATTGATGATTGTCAGATTTTGATCAATAAGGTTTTTCCTAGAATTAGAATTTGGGGAAGCAGATCTTTGTCCTATTATGCTAGAGTAACTTTGGTTAACTGTGTTCTTTTCTCCTTGCACACTTATTGGGCAAACCTGTTCATTTTGCCCAAAAGGTGTTGGATGAAGTTATGGTTGTGTGTAGAAATTTCTTATGGGATGGTAGGGATGTTTTCTTTAGAATTCCTCCTATTGCTTGGGATATCATCTGTAGACCTAAGAAGCAGGGTGGCTTAGGTGTTCATGACTGTCACATATGGAATGTTGTTGCAATGGGAAAGTATGTGTGGGATCGAATGACAGCTTGTGGTTAAGATGGGTTTGTCACCATTACATTAAAGGCAGAAGTTGGAAGAGAGTGGGCTATCCTGGGCAAGCTAGCTGGCAATGGAAGCAAATCTGGAAGATTAAGGAGAAAATTAAAGATGGGTTTGCTGGAAATGTTTGGAAGCATAATCATGGTGGTTATACTGTGGCTAATTCTTATAGATGGATGCAGAATGATAATCCTGAAGTTCCATGGTGAAATATGGTCTAGAACAGGTAGGTACATCATTCCAAAGCATAGATTTATTGCTTGAATGGCTATGTGGGGCAGACTGAGAACCAAGGAAAAATTGAAGCAATATGGTGTAATTTCCGATGATACTTGTCCTCTTTGCTCTCAGGATGTTGAAAACATTCATCATTTATTTTTTCACTGTGATTACAGCAAGAAACTTGTTCAGTTTCTCATAATCAGTTCTCTACTTTGGAGGATTGCAATACTTAGTGTTGGAAGGCTAAAAATAGATTCCAGAAGGTTGTTCTGCATGCTCTTTGTTCTACACTCATTTACAGCATCTGGCAGTAAGGGAATAAGGTTGTGTGGAAGAGTAGATTGCTTAGACATGAAGTTGTAATTAGCAGGATATGTCATGATGTATATCATAGAATTAGTAACGTAATTGCTATTAGAGGTAAGGCTAGTGAGTTATCTTGGCTTAAGCTTATTTGCTTAGGGGCTTAGTAGCCTCCGTGTAAATTTTGTGATTGTGATTAATAAATTTTTTCCTTTTCTCAAAAAAAAGAAGCCAATTTCGGTTACTGAGGTATGTTATTCGAGTACTTATTTGTTGATTTTTTTTTAACATTTTTTGTTATGTTGTATTTTTTTCCTTGGTGGGTGGGTCGAGTTTAGGGGGGCCGCGGTGGGTGCAGTGGCGGATCTTGAAACCTTTTCTTTCGGGGGCCAATTATATCTAACATAAGTGTACGTCTAAAACAATAACAAGGAGTATAAGAATATAGCTAAATATAATAAATAGGAAAAATGGAATCTAAAAATCCAACCTTTAGCCGGTCTGACAATAAAAATCCAACCTTCCATTAATCTCACAAAAATCCAACCTTTGCCCCCTACCTTCTTTGACAGGTCCATTGGACCTTGAACCTGTTAAACAGGTTAATTTTTTTTTTCCCTTTTTTTTCTTTCTCCTTCCTCCTTCCTTTCTCTTTCCTTCCCCTCCATGTTTTCCGGTCACCGACCCACGACCACCCAACCACGACCACCCAACCCCCTCCCCTTCAAAAACCGACCACCCTAATCCCCTCCCCTTCAAAATCCGACCACCCTAATCCCCTCCCCTTCAAAATCCGACCACCCTAACCCCCTCCCCATCAAAATCCGACCACCCTAACCCCCTCCCCATCAAAATCCGACCACCCTAATCCCCTCCCCATCAAAATCCGACCACCCTAACCCCCTCCCCATCAAAAACCGACCACCCTACCCCCTCCCCTTCAAAAACCGACCACCCTAAGGTGGTAGTGGTGGCAGGGGAATTGGGTGGTTAGGTACTGTGGGGATGGGGCTTTTTTTTTCTTTTAATTTTTTTTAAATGATTAAAAAAATAATTGACCAATTAATAGCTGACATGTGGCATGTAACTTACAAAAACCGGGCATCAACAGGTAATGGATCTGTCAAAGAAGGTGGGGGGCAAAGGTTGGATTTTTGTGAGGTTAATGAAAAGTTGAATTTTTATTGTCAGACCGGCCAAAGGTTGGATTTTTAGATTCCATTTTTCCTAATAAATATTACCAAACAATTAAAAAAAAAAATGCAAGTGTCACAATCCAATTCTTTCTCATACAATTGTCACAATCTATTTCTTTAGCAAACTATTAAAGCAAGTAATTTATTGACTTTGATAACATCTTGTCACCTAAATTATCAATTTGTTTATTAATACTCAAATTAATCAATAGTACATAGTATAACATAAAAAAAATTAATTGCAAAAATAAAAAAAATAATAATTGAAAACAAAAAATTAAAAACAAAAAATTGAGAAAGCAGTTGAGTATAATACCTGATTTAGTGATATTGTAAATTTGTAATTTGTTCTTGAAAGTTGAAATTGAAATTGAATTGGAACAAAAAAAAATGTACAGAGTAGAGGGAGGGGAAAGGCCAAAGGGTTAGGCTTCACAATGAATTAATTTGTCACGTACTTTTTTTTGGGAATTGGGAAGCTAAGGAATCTTTTCCTTTTCCTAAATTTTCTCTTAGTTAGCCACATAAAGCCATCAGTAGTTTTTTTTTGTTTTTTTTTTGTTTTTTTTTTTTAAATTGGGCTTTAAAACTTTTTCCCCAAAAATCATCAGGGGCCAAGCCCAAGGGAGCCCCTCTTATGGTCCGCCCCTGGGTGGGTGGTTTTAGATCTAGGTTTAGTTTGGGAGGGTTAGGGTTAGGTGGGGTGGGTTAAGGTGGTGGCTCTGGTTAGGTGAGGGCTAGGAAGTGGGTCGGGTTTAGATGGGGCAATGTGGGTGGTTTTAAATCTTGGTTTAGTTTGGGAGGGTTAGAGTTAGTTGGGGGGGTTTAGGTGGTGGCTGTGGTTAGGTTAGGGCTAGGAAATGGGTCGGGTTTAGGTGGGTCGTGGTGTGGTTCAGTTAGTTGGGTGGGGGTGGGGTTGACAGCTGCGTTTTGGGTGGTTGTAGGTGGTAATACGCCATGCCGGTGGTGGCGCGATGTATTTTTTTTAATTTCATGAAATAATTTTCCGACGGATTTTTCCGTCCGCTTTTCCGACGACCAGTTCCGACAGAATTCTGCGTGAAACGTGTTTTCCGACGGAATTCAGGGTGTTTTCAACGGATTTTTTCCGTCGAAAATGGCCGGTTTTCTAGTAGTGTTGAGCAATTTTTTTTTTTTTTTTGAAGAAGAGCAATGTTAAAAGTTGAAACATGTTACAAGTATTAAAAGAAATGGAGAAAGTACCGTGCTCCGTATATTGTACTCCCTCCATAACAATTTTTCACACATATACTGAGAGGCAAAAGAGGTACAAATTTAACCATCCAACAAAAGTCAAAAGATATGATTTGATATACAAATTAAATGGAGGATATGCTACTAAATATGTACAACAAAGTTTCACAAATTCACACTTAGCCTTTATTTTGTTGATATTTTCTTCCTTTTTGGGACCTTTTCCCATTGATATAAGAACAATGCACAAAATATATAGATACTACTGACCTAGCTACTGTATTAATTAAATTGCATCACAAATTCAAAAATTCTTATTCAAGAAAAACCAAAAAAAAAAGGGAATACAAATGGAAACTGTGAAATTGACGCTAGTTTTCCTCTTTGTTGCGCTTTTCTGTTCAAATGTTCATTGTTGGGGCATTGATGGTCATGCATCTGTTTGCAAAATTGCTCAGGTTCTTCTTCTACTTTTCTTATAACAATTCATGTTACATTCATTTATTTTTTTTTTGAAGAAATTCATGTTATATTCATCGTTCTGATTAATTTATAGTATAATGTTCTGGCCAAGTTAGTTTGTTAACGTTCATTGTTAATATTGTACTCCGTACTAATCTTCTTTCTTCACTATATTTTTTTTCTTTGATTGAATCTTATTTATTCGCTGCATAGGGATTATACTGATACTCTTTGAAACTTGCAAGTAACAATTTACTAAAACATAACCTTTGGAAAAATTTTGCAATCGATCAAGAAAAGGTTGTTATTGTTACTTGTAACGTATTAATTTACTCGTATTAATTACTTGTATGTTAATGATTTTATCTAGTTAATTAGCTAATTCACTTGATTTGTTATTACTGTAGCTGATTCACTTGATTTGTTTGACCATAAAGATTTTGACTTATAATAGTATTACTTATTACAGAGTAGTTGTTTATAAATACCATTAATATTGATTCTTTCTTAAAACTATTGATTGTTGTTTATGTGCAAACTACTGAACTAGTCAACTTTTATACGGAGTACCAAATTCAAAAGCCAAAATCCACGACAATTTTTAGTACTCTCTTTAATTTGGCCTAGCAAAATTTTCTCCACTTTTTGGTTTTGACTTAAATAACTTAGAATGTCATTGACTTAAATAGTGTGTTCGACTACTTGACCAAAAAATAAAGACAACATACAATCAAAAAAGATGTCCTAATGTGGCGAAAACTAACCGATTGATGAAACAATAAAGAAATATAATGACTAAAGCACTAAGCCATAGAAGAATATTTTAAATTTAAATTAGCAACACTACTAATTTATTTTATGTGAGTGTCAGTGTCAATTAAATTGGAAGTGAGACCGTATCACACTAATTTATTATATGCACGAATAACTTGATGTATTATATACATGTGTATCACACCATTAATTATGTATAATTGTTGGCAGTCGCGGTTAAGCGATGGGGCAAATGAAGCAGTGAAGCAGCTGCTACCAGATTACGCCGAAGGGGACTTAGGGAGTTTATGTTCATGGGCAGACCATGTTAAGTTCCGTTACCATTGGTCTTCACCCCTCCATTACATTAACGTCCCTGATTCTCTTTGCACTTTCCTGTACAACAGTATGCCTTCTTCTATGCTTCTTTTCACAATGTTTTTACTTCTTAATTTCTTACAGAGTATCATTTATTCATGTGTACGTTTTTTATTGAAAAGTTGAAAATAAATTACTCTCTCTATTTTTAAATATGGACAACAAATGACACACATGTCAATAAACAACGTTGACCTTAAAATAATTTAACAACACTTGGGGTGCTTTGAGGGAACTATCAATGGTTCAAATAGAGTGTAAATTGAGTTGTAAGTTCTTTGTAATACGTAGTAAACGTTTTATAAGTGTTGTGAGTTGGGTAAGGTATTTGGAGGCATCCCAAGCCAAGTGCCACATAAGGTTGGGGCCATGAGGCTAGGATAGGTGGGATAGCTATCATCGTGGCATCTAGTGTGGTGTCTTCAGGTTGGTTTATGACTTGGGTTCCATAAACTTATAAATACCAAATTAACCTTGATCTATCCTATAATATTGATACCGACATGACACATTAACACCACACTACATGACACATTAACACCCCAAGGAAAAAAAAAGTATACGTGTTTCTTTAGTTACTCTCTTTAGATTTCTCTTATATTTCTAAAAAGATACATAAGATTTCTCTCATCTTTCTAAAAAGTAAGATATATCACCTTAAACACGTTTCAATTAAAATAAAATACATACCTATGTTGTTGAAATCATTTCTTCTAGATATAACGTGCATAATAGGGGCTTCTATTACCAACATTTTTTTTTTGAAACAATCTATAGGTGTCCATTTTTATACCTTTTTTTTTAATTTTTTTTTTTTTTTTAAATTTTTTTTTGAAACAATCCATTTTTATACTTCACTAGTTGTTGGCCCGCGCGCTACGCGCCCGGTCCCTCAACGGTGATCCTGCTTCTGTGATTAGTGTCTAATTACCTGTTGTGTATCCTTTAATGTAATTCGCCATATTTCGATTGTTTTGTTGCATGCTTTGATTGATTATGAGTTCTGTATAATTCGAAGGTGTAGTTTCCTAGACTATTTAACTTTGATGATCATGCTATAGATGGGGACTCTAATTGTTTGTATATCAATGTAAATTTCACAGTAATCAACAAAATATTGTGCTTCTATGAGCTTTAGATTCTGATGGGTCGGTGTAGCCTCAACAATTGGGCCTATCTGGATAAAGCCAAGGCTCTACTGGACTTGGTTTGAACCCTTGAGGAATTTGTCCCCATTTTGAGGATCTAGCCCAAAATGTTATGCTCTCCCCATTTTATGTTATTTTTTATTTATTTATTTTTATTTATTTTTTTTATTTTTTATTTTTTTTTTTTTTTGTAGACAAAATTGGTTAAAACAATAAGTATATGAACCGAAGAGAGTAGAAAAGTCTTCTTTCAGGTCTTACAAGGATATGAGTAGTAACAATTTTTTTTTACTGATGTTCTCTTTGATTATTACCTTACTATATAACAATTCCATGAGAAACCTTTTTACTCCAACTTTTTTTGCTTATTGGAATGAAACCATCCTAATAAATTAATCTATCTATAGCTAACTAAGATTAACGAGCAAATGAAACTATCTTGGAATTATTGAATATTATTGATAGGAAGAATATTTGTTTTTTTTTTTTTTTTGCAATGCGAAAATACATTAAGTACGACATACAAACTTATATTGATTGTACATTTGTTTTTCTAAAATTATTACATAAGAAATCTATTTCATTTTCGCCTAACATACAAATTTCCTTAAATTAAAGGATTTTATATGTAGACGTCGTTGTCCCAAGTTAGTTAGTAGGTGTTGGGTTTATCCGGTGAAAGATTTTTCCATTTCTTTCTTGTAAACACCAATACCATTTGCTTCAACGCATAACTTGGGCGTTATTAATAAACTTTAATACAAGTATGGTGCCGACGGTGTTGATTAAGCCGTTGGTGACATAATTGTATTAAAGAATATTTTAAGGGAATACGCTATCACAAGCTCTGGCGATAACTCCCTTTTTACCATCAACTTTGGGGTTGAGCATGTCTAACCTTTTGTGTGTAGAGGTATCCTTAGGAAAGCTATTAGTGATTTTAGATTGATGAGAGGAGGGAGGAATGTATTATTTTTTTGGGTTGTTTTTTGAGCCATTGTGTAGATGAGAGACGGTGAATGATATTGTTGTGTTATTGTTGTTGTAAATGAGAAGTTCAAGTGCTATATTTATAGCCAGATCAAGATAGAGAAAGAAATAAGAGAGGGCCCATTTTTAAGTATAGCATCTAAAATACCCCCATGAGTAGATTTAAGTGCCCCACTCAGACAACTATTATTTGTCGGATATACCCACGTGGCCCACACTTGGTTCCCATCAACTCAATCACAACCGTCCAAAAATTTACATGTGAAAATGTAGCTTTTTAATTTCTTAAAGGGCAAAAAAGGAAAGTAGGCAGAAAGAAATTAAGATATTAACGAAGAAAGAAAATCAATTAATTTAGTGTTTATATTTTAATTAGTAGTAGTGTAATAGATTAATTGGACCCAATTAAGCTAAGTGTTACTTCTACTTCCTAAACTCACTCTCATAATATATAGTCCTCATAGAACGCATTAGAACTGTTATTCAAGTAAGCGATGTACAAAGTTTATAAAATGGGTTAAAAAAAAGCATTTTCTAAGCCCAATCATAAAAAGTGGTTATCGGGAACAACCGTTCTCTTTTCCCTTCCACAGAAGGAATATGCAATGTATATCCTACTTAATCGTTCTATTGATAAAGCAAAGAAACACTTTTTAAAGCCAACCGTTTGTTTTTTTTTTTTTTTTTTTTTTTTTTTTTTTTTTTTTTTTTTTTTTTTTGTATAAAATCATTAATTTGCTTAGAAACTTATTTATTTATACATTATTATGACTGAGTAGTTTTATAAAGATTTCTGCATTTCAATTACAAGAACTATTAATGATTCCAAAAAATTGAACATGGCTTGAGAACTACCGTGTATAGAAAAAATAAAAAAAAATCCATCAAATCACCCAACTAAAACAATAAACAACCACATAAAAACAGATTTGCAAAGTTAATAATAATTCTATTGCTTTATTGAAACAATATTTAAATTACATTAATCCTAGAATACATAGAAAGTAATGTCGGCTAATTTGTGAGAGCATCTAAAGTACTAATGCTTGAAATCGTAGAAATGTTTATTTTTTTTTTTTACCCCGGCATCCATAATCAGTCGCCTTTGTGAATCTTTCATATTGGCACACTTCTCTTAAGTTATTCGTAGGAAATTGTTGAACCGAACGGATTGCACGGTGTTTTTTTTTCGTTGTAAGACCCAAATCATTGGCTTCAACACGTAATTTGGGTGCTATTTAGGTATGTAATTGCCAATATTTACATAGGTTTTTCTATTGACAAATTACCTAAATAGCCGTTAATGAACTCTATTACAATTACGTAGCCTACGTAGTGAATTCAACTGAAAACAACGTAATTGCAGTAAAGTTTATTATTAGGGAATACATTACCATTAACTTTGGAGTTGATTCCCTTATTTACCATTAACTTTGGTGTTGATTTTTAGTAATTCGATATATAGAATGGTATTTTGAGGTAAGCCGGTATTTTTTTTTGGCTAATAAGAGGAAGGTGAAAGCTAGTGTGATCTTGCATTATTTTTTGAAGCATTTTGTGAGATGGGTGTATTATACTTGGTAGAGGATTGTTTCTGTTTTTTTTTGTTTTTGTTATGTGAATTGCAAAGCAATAGCTCTATATTTATACACACAATCTTTTTTGTTTTTTTTTTTTTTCTTTTTGTTAAAAAAAAATAATGTGAATTGCAATTGCATGCATTGCACGTAGGTAGTTCTATGAAATATTTAGGAAGTTTATATCCATAAAAAAGGTGTATATATGTTTGTAGTGTTATAATATATCTCTATGCTTTTTTTTTTATTTTTTGTCTTATTGATAAAATTGGAATCCTATGTCTATATGTACAAATAAATTGTATGATTACTGATTTTAGACATGCTGAAGTGTCCTTTTTTTTCCATGTTCTCGTTTATATTTGTTTCAGGCTATAAATATATGATGCATTGTTAAGGCTGACAATATGTGAAGAAATTCATCTTTATCTATTTGCTTTTATTGGATATTATAAGCTGAAAATTTATTCTTGCTGTCGACATTGTTCATTTGCATGCTTATCTTTATTGCTTTGTTGTTCAGTGGGTATGAATGACAACTCTTATTGATTTGTCATTAAAATTACTACTCACTGAAAGCTACGACCAATTCAGTTTCTATGAATGCAATGTGATATAATAGACTATATGGATTATCCAATAAATTTATATGAAAGCTACGACCAATTCAGTTTCTATGAATCAACTTGTGATCATCATTAAATTGATTATCAGCATAATTGCATATAGCAATGGACAAGCTCTTTATTCTATCTTTGAATGCTTAATTGCGTTCACAACTGACAAACCAACCCATACTCCTTCCCCAACCTACTCCCACTCCCACCCCCAGCAAAACCACCTAAATTATCAAAAAAACAAAATGATCCATTAATTTAAAATGTTAAAAAAAAAAAACCAATCATACCCACATTAACCCCAATTAAATCGTAAAATTCAACTTGAGGAAGGTAGAACTTTGAGCCCAAACTTGAGGAAGCTTTTTTCTTCTGTTATTTTTTTGTCTTCTCTGCATTGATACATCAATGCTGATAAGTAACTTACTTTATGTTGTAGTTCACATGGCTACAGTTCACAAAATAAAATCAATAAACCAAGTATATTGTCCTTGAAATCTGAATTCATTTGTCCTTCACTAATATCTGTATTCATATAAAGAAGCTAGCAGAGTGTCATGGGTACAGCTTTAAACGAATGGTTACAGCTTTAAACGAATGGTGGATGATAAATTGCAATGGCTGTCCTCTCTGAATAAGTGTCATGCATGCTTCTTTTTTGTGCTGCAGTATCATAATACCTTATGGAGGTGCTGCTTTCAAAATTGTTGAAGTTTATTGTTAATGTGAATTATTTGTATTAATGACTATTTCTTATAATTTTATGCAGTTCTTTGAAAAAGAGTGTAATAATAAATTGAATATAAGCAACATATATAATCTACTATATATTTATAAATATAATTTAACATCTGCTTTAATTTAGCAATACATCAGATCATTATCCTGGTACGGTGTTTCCCTGGAACAACAACTGCTGTTACTGTTCCTGGGAAACCCTCAAAAGATTAACTGCTACAGCATTCTACTCCTATATACATGAAATTATGAACCTAAGCTGTAGATTAAGTACTACATGATGCTGGAGTTTTATATAAAATACCTGGGCAACTATTTACTGTGCTTAGTATTTAGCAAAAGCAAAGTTCTTATAGTTGCCCATATATTTATAGTCTAGCAAAAGATTTAATATTTAGAGGATGTGTAGGTAGTGCACCTTAAATTTCTGTTCTGCAGTACTTCATTAGGCTACTATATATTTTTTTGTAGTCTAGAGACGATCATTGTTCGTGGCAGATTTGATGGAAGATTATTTCAGTTTCTCAGTCTTCACAATTACAGGCTTGGCTTGCTTTTTCTCAGTTTCCAGAGGCACAGGTACATCTTGAGCTTGATCCTTTTCTGGTGATATCTCTGGGTTGTGCTTCTCTGGAGTCATTCCGCCAAAGCAAAGTTTCTTCTTTGCACGGACTTGTGATAGCGGTGGCTGGGACTCATTTTCGTCACCTTGGAATTGCACAGGGCTTTTCCCTAAAGATTTCTTGCGCTTAAGTGATTCAATATCTTGCTGAGGTGACTCCAGCGTTTCAGTGAAATGTCGTTCTTGTGTATGCTTTTCTGAAGAATCCTTCATGTTTGGGGTTGGAATGACTGGTTCAGGATTTGCTAGTTGCATTGTCTGCTGTTTAGCTTTTTCATTGGCATCTTTTGCTTGGTTGGAGCTGCTATCAAATGGTTGCAGAACTTCTTGTGTCTCAAGATCTTCCTTCAGCTCAATACTCTTGAGAGTCCATTCCAGGACATTGTTTTGGCCTAAATGCAATGTGGGGCCTACTTTAATGAAGAACGGCTTGTTGCTAAGCATGTCTTGAATTGGCCTGAATGCATCGTGATCATCCTGCATTGTGTTTATCATCATGTCAAGCATTAGTATTAACTTCAAACTTGTAACCGTTATAATATATATCTTTGGTTGTTTATTATGCTAATATTATCTACTTAGATGACTATATTTCTTCTCTACTCTATTTTTACTTCCTTTTTTTTTTGATATCTCTTTAGGTGAGACTGATTAGCAGGGTTATTCTACAATTCATGCTTAATTAAGGGATTGTGTTCTATGTTACTATGGTATAAGATAAGTGTGCTTGGCATTTTGAACTTTACTGGATCGTTAGACATGTCAAGGCTGATTGCTTATTCAAAAATCTATATTCTTTATTTATCTTATGTTTAACTATGCTCTTGTTTGGTTAAATTGAATTTGGTTAATTTTAAGCTTATCAATTTTCTTGCTTTTAATTATAATTTTATAAAGTTTGAACGTTCGAGCATTCTTTGGAATTTTACAAAGCATATATAAACTGTTTTGAAAATTAGAAGCTAGGTACATGGTAAGTGTAATTTACCGCTTCTTTTATGGCGTAGATTTCAGCTGCACTTCTCTTAAACAGTCTTTCAGTGTCATCGTTGAATGTGGTGAATGCCATAGTTCCTGTGCCATCGCTAGCCTCAAACTTAAAGGTAGTCCTGGCATAAATTCAAAGTAATTTTTGTTAGGTACAATATTAACAGATACGGTTGGCTTTAAAAAAGAGTATTTGTTATACCTCTCAGTGCAGATGCATTCTTTTTTATAACAAGAAGTGCAAGAATAACGCTTCTGCAGTGGAAGGTTGGTGCGTTTCCAGCAATTCGAACAGCCTGTATATGCATTCACCTTTTCTAATTCTGCATTCTGAATAGTTACCTCTATCCATAGAAGTTCTTCTTGTATGGTGTTGCTTGGCTACAAATTTATTATAAGTTACAGAATATCAGTTAGAGCATGCACACTTAAGTACCACTGAGTTGTGAACTTAACTTCTGAGAGGCTGTAATGAACTATTTTTTACCTTTTTCTGCCGCAGCTCAGCGATTGAAACAACTTTCTTGTTTTCACTTGGGTACTTAACATCCAATATTCTAGCCTGTCTATCTAATACCTTCTGGTGAAAGAGGTTAGCCCTGCACATTGTTAATTATAGAGACCATCAGCATACTATAAAGGTTGTTGTTTTTGCTTAGCTAAGTTTTGGAGATTACCAGTCAGATAGCTCACGTGCACGATCTCCTTCAGGTTCATAGATTATTCGAGTGGACATACCAGAATTCATTGAAAATCCTAAATAAAATAGATAGTGTTTATTTACTCATAGCAACAGATCATTCAAAGAACTAAAGTACAGTAGCTTTTGTCTTACTACGGCGAGTATGTGGTTTAAGAGCCCTGAAACCTATAACCTGGAATGCTTCTGCCCAATTAGTTAACTTGTCAAAGTATTTTGGTGCAGTTAGATCATTCCACAGTGAGATGGTGAGCGGCTGATCACAACTGTTACATGAAATGGTTATTGTTAGTGATTTCAATTTGTAACATGTATCCAATAATATTTTGAGTATGCCTAAACATTTAGCTGTTTTTATTTTAACCTTTGATCAGTAATTACTATTTCTCGCACGAAGCTTTCTCGCTTTCCATCTCTGGCTTCAACTTTCCTTGCTTCTTCTTCCACATATAACACCACACCCATCACATCTGTAAATTCAGACAAGTTTGTTAATGTTCTGTTAATTTTATTTTTTTGTGAAACTGTTATGTGAGTGTAATATACCGCATTTCTCATCAAGATCAATTGCACGAGGTATACTCGCTATTGGTTGATAGTTAGGCAGAATTGGTCCGAGCTTTGGATGAACTGGTTGGATCACAGTTCTACTACCAAAAGTCATTTGGTAGGGAAATTGATCAAGTTCAGTTCTCCATTTTTCGTCAATGAACTTAATAGGTGCAGCAGAAATGTCGTATTCACCTAGGTACTGTAATGCTTCTTCAAATGCTTCAATTTGATCGCCGAATAAAGTACCTCGCATCCTATTACCCTATAAAGCAGAAAATGATAATGAAGTAAGTGTGCCTAATAACTATATTATAAACTTCCTTAAAATTATTAACTATACATGCTTTGATATTTTACATGTAGAATAAGTCTTTTTATGTTTGAGATTTAAAGTGCACAGAACACGTTCTTTCTGTAACATAATTTTTGCTAAAACAAAGTGATTTTAGCACTTATGTACTTTACATTATAAAAGACAAAAAGAAGGTTACTCAAAATATCTAACTATATTAAGCTTTGTAGAATAGCATATTTAGAAGATGTTTTGAGATTTTATTGTAAGGTAAATCGATATAGTTTTTAAAAAAAAATACCTTGAATGCTTGATGATATAATTTGAACATGATGATATAATTATAAAACTAAAGTTCACCTGACTCATGCTTGATGATATAATCTAATTACCTTGAATGCTTGATGATATAATTATAAAACTAAAGTTCACCTGACTCATGCTTTAGCTTTAAGTGTACTTTATTTAATTGCATCTTAAGCTGAACATGATTATAGCATAAGTAAAAGCATGATTATAGCATAAGCATGATTATTATAAAAGTAGTTGATATAATTTGTCTATAGCCCACCATAACTATTTACACTATATGCTTGTCTAATTTTTGTACAGCCTACCATAATGCTTGACATAATTTAGACTATACTCAGGAATATTCTTTTAATTCTATCATAACTGTAATAGAGTTAGTATGAGAAGTAATAAATACATACCTTTTCATCCTTTAGAAGTAAAGTTTGGAATCTAACTGTTTTTTTGGAAGATAGTGTGTCCCTCCCCTTTTCAGCAACAACTACCCTTACTATATAAGCCTTGCTTGCTGCATTTAACTGATTCAAGTACACATACTCTGGCTTCTGTCTAGCCGTTTTGTATTTTTGATCTGTGTGTATAAATGGTTTCATATTATTTTGTATAGTAGTAGTTTTAGTTAATGATGTTAAATTTTATAACATTTAAAATTAAATTTTAAGATTAATTGAGCTAAAGGATAATGTAAGCAAGCTGTAAAAGAAGAGACCATACCTGCCATGGCTGAGTAAGGCACTGCTACTTTGTTTGATATCTTCTGTGAAAAAAAAAAACGAAAGGCAAAAGAGCAAATACCTTTATATGAGTCAGGACAGATTTTTAAAATAGAGAATAGAACACAGTAATTGGGGAAGCTTCTGGTTACAGTGTTCAGAATAGCAAATGTTAATTTTTTATTCTTCTTACTGTTTGTACTGTTCATTCCATACTTTAGGTAAAGAATTCCAGCTCCCTACTGTACTTTTGAATTAGCTTTTAAAGCTTGCAAAAGTTTACTGTCTTTATAAGTAATAGAATAATAATATGTTATTTTTATATAATAGACAGTCATATTGTAGTAAAAATATTGCAGTACAATCTTCCTTTTTTTAAGGGAGTGGCTTTTACAATCTGTCATAATCAAAGCAGACCTACAATCTTCCTTTTTTTAAGGGAGTGGCTTTTACAATCTGTCATAATCAAAGCAGACCTATATTTCATAGCATTTCTTTCACACACACACATACACACACACACACACACACACACACACACATATATATATACACACTCCACAGCTCTTAATATCAATTTCTATTTCATGTTTGAATACAAAATTTATACATTTCAATAATTTTTGGGCTTTTAAATGCAGACTCTATGACAATCCTAATATATATCTTAAAGATTAACAAATATCCTGTTTTTCCTTGAGCACAAAAGTATAGCTTTTTTAGATCTTAGATGCATTACATTGAATGTAAATGCGGATGAAGTTTACCTCAAATCGTAGATTGTCAAATTCAAACTCAATGGTCATAAAGAAGGATAAAAATTTACCGTAGATTAAACCTATATTGATTATACTGACAACTAAATGAAAATATGAGTAAAATTAAACCGTAGATTGTCAAATTCATACTCAATGGTTATAAAGAAGGATAAAAATTTACCTCAAATCACAAGAAGTTTCAATGTAGGAAGCTTAGATAACGGTTCAATGCGAAACTCGGAGTGCACCACAATAGAGGAGAGAGTGAGAGGACAGAGACGTATTCTGGAAATTAGCTGTGTATAGGAAATAGAGGCAAAGCTAATAATCTCTATCAGGCTTTATGAAACTCAGGCTCTTTATCGAACCTTAGGAGGTTCGAAGCGCACAAAATGTTTATATATGACATGTGCAATATGATACCTGGCTTGTCACTGCATGTGCAATATTATACCGGGCTCTTCACCATTGGCAAGAACAAACTTTATTGCAGCTTCAACACTCTCGAAAGAAAACATTAGGTCTAGAATTAAGTTCTGGCTTTCTAAACAACTTCTAAGCTGCATTTCTCAACTCAGGGTGCTTTAGCTATGACAAAACCATGCTCACAAAATTGCTCTGGAGCCGCTTCTGAACTTTTGAAGGACCTGAAATTGAAATATAGTTAAATAAACTTGGTTGAGTTTCAAATCAACAAGACAAGCTCTTTGAAAAAATCCATTTTACCCACATCTAAGTATCTTACAGTAATTGACAGCATACATATACAAAATTACAATTTGCTTCATTTACCATAAAACACAAAGTAACATAGTACAATAACTAATAGGCAAACAAATTCGATAAATTTGGACAAATTACCCATAAAAAATGTCATGGAGTAGTGGAGTAGCACCTTACACCTACCATTGTCTAATCATTCTTTTAATCAAGAACAATTTACAGTGCAACACAAAGACCAAGTAACCAAGTATTAATTTTAAAACAATTTCAGTCTTTATTTATCACATATAAGAAACTCTTCAAATCACCTTAGTTCACCTATAAATGTATGCTCTTTAATGCTTATCTTATTAGTAATTTGTTTGTCTAACTTTCTCTTGAAATTTTTTGCCCTGCAATGTAGTAAAGTTAGACACGGAGAAAAATCAACTTACTAAGCTTGGTTGGTGTATAATCACCTAGATTACTCCTGCTAGCTTTAGGACAGCATAAGATACGACATTTTTAACAGAGTTCTCTGAATGCTGTAAAGTAGGAGCTACTGATATAACCCTCACTTTATCTGCAGACCGTGCACGTGAAAGAGCCACATATAACTGACCATGTGAAAAACACGAACGAGGGAGATAGATTAACACTTGATCTAAAGTTTGACCCTGTGACTTGTTAATAGTCATTGCAAAGCTCAGCTTGATAGGAAATTGGTTCCTCTGAAATTGGAAAGGATATTTTTGAGAACTTGATGGTCTGAGTTTAATTCTGGGTATAAATACATGTTCTCCTTGATATTGTCCGACAGAAATCACGCACTCAATTAAATTAGGGAAAAACCTTTTACATATAAGGCATGTTCCATTGCATAAACCAGAAGACGGCAGGAGGTTTCTAAGTAATATTACTGGGCAGTTTTCTTTGAGCACAAGATTGTGAGGGCTCATTCCACCCGGACATAGTTTATTCAGGAATTCCGTAGGATATACACTGCCACAATCATCTAGAATACTGTCATAGCTTGTATAAGATATGGCTTGTCCTGGGAATCTCTCAATCATGAACGAATTTATAGTGTCAACATCGTCGTTTATAGGTGTTAGAACAGCCCTTCTTGAAAAGATTTGAGGATCCAGAGCACCTGAACCAAGTTCTGGAAAAGAAGATTCAAGCAACTTCTCTATTGGATCAGCATCAGGTTGGAAAGTCTGCACTATCTGAGGCGACAACTCAACAAAATCACTTTCCTTGGTCTGCAGTTCACCGTTTCCCAGTGCTAGTAAAAACTGACAGAATGAAGGATCTTCCCTAGCTCTTAGATTTTCAGTTAACCTGAATCTCCTCAAATGCTGCCATATATAAGAACTCACTACACTTGCTTCGACTGCTTCTCTCTGAGTCTTGTTAGGAACAACAGGCAACACTTGTCGAAAGTCTCCACCGAAGACAATTACTTTCCCACCAAATATCACATCACTATCACATATGTCTTGTAATAAAAGGTCTAGAGATTCTAGATTTTGCTTGTTTGCCATTGATGCTTCATCCCATATTATAAGAGCTGTTTCTTTTATTAACGCTGCTAAGCTACTTTGCTTAGAGACGCTGCAGGCTAATGAAGTATCGCTGTCCATTGGAATCTTAAATCTTGAGTGTGCTGTTCTACCTGAGGGAATATTTGCTGCAGCTATTCCAGATGTAGCGGTAGGTAAAACAATCTTATTCATAAGGCGGATCTCAGCATACAGCGCATTATATAAGAAAGTTTTGCCGGTTCCACCAGGACCATCTACAAAAAATGCCCCTGGTTTTCCTTCCACTATATGCTGCATAATACATGTAAAAATTTCTTTCTGCGCTGTATTTAGTAGGCCACGGCTGTCTATACAAGCCTGAGGAATTGGAGCATCTAAGGCATCTTGAATGTCTTTTGTTCTATTAATCTGGCTATCATCGTCATCCATTAAAACAGCCAGACCACAGGCAGATAATGACTTCCCCATAGCCTCTAGATGTTGCTCCACTGATCTGATAGTTAGTTTTTTAATTTTGGCTTCTGCACCAGAGTTTTTTTGTGCAAAATCTTCTGACAATGCAGAATAATATTTGCGCCACAGTTCTTCAGGATCACTCGGCTGACAAAATATAAGAACAGTTGCAAATAGCCGGCGTAGAGCCTCAGGGAGCTGAATTTCAGTTGCTTCAGCCAAACAAATGCTTGCAGCATCATCCTCTTCTAAAATGCCAGCTTTAAGACATGCTTCCTTGAAAGTTGCACATACATAACCTTGAACTGTGCGTAAGTCTGTAAAAGATTTTGGACTCCTGACATGCAGTAATAGC
Organism: Chenopodium album; assembly: GCF_948465745.1. Taxonomy (NCBI): domain Eukaryota; kingdom Viridiplantae; phylum Streptophyta; class Magnoliopsida; order Caryophyllales; family Amaranthaceae; genus Chenopodium; species Chenopodium album. Next base: position 66,789,896 of record NC_137834.1, read on the forward strand.
AGTCGAAGGTAAAAGCGTTCACCTTCAGAAGGAGACACAAAAGCTAATCGCCCAACCATCTTTTTTTTATTTTGTCGGTTGGACCATGATTTTGCTGAAGCATCCCACTTATAATGTTCTGGAAATTCTCCATATAAGTAACCAAGACCATTATCAGTAGCTGCATTCATACGGAAGAACTCTGTTAATTGAGTCCTAGCATAAACACCGCTTGCAATACCTACATCCAGACGTTCATACGGGCGTACACAGACAGTATTCATGTCTGGAATATGAACAGACAGAGGTAAGACTGGTGGATACATTTCAAATAAATCAAACCCGAAAATTCTCCAAGCCGCTTCACACGGTGACACCCACCGTCCTGACTGAAACTGAGCAATTTCATCTCCAGAATTTCTATCCTCAGCCGAAATATTGAAGGCCACTCGATCATGCCCTTTGTAGACATATTTATATAAGTATTTCACCGCTTTTATAGTTGAACAAACTTCTACATTTAAATGACAATCAAAGAGTGCTGTGAGGTAAGGGTTATAAGGTACAACCCATCGATTATCTAACTCAGCATTTCTGACCTTCACTCGTTCTCCGGTATCAGTTCTCTTATAACAAGGATAACCATCTTTATTTGTTGTTGTTTGTACGGTGAATTGCTTTGGATATCCATTTTTACAAGAAAAGTGATTATCCTTCTTTCTCATACAAGGGCACTCTGGATTTAATTGGCCACATGGTCCATGCATCATATGCCTTACTACAATCTTACGCAGTTCAGGCTGAGTCACAGGAGGTATCTCTGCACAAACATACTTATCATAATCAGCAGGAGATTTCATCTTATGTTGCTGTTCCAGAATCAACAGGAAATGAGCATGTGGCAATCCTCTTTTTTGAAATTCTACAACATATATCATCGCTGCCACTTTACCAAATACCATGTCTTCCTTGATTTTTTTTTTCAGAGAAATTAACTTTGCCCGAAATATACGAGCTACTAAATCCGGTCGGTCTTGTGCAGTCTCACCAGGCTCTAGTTCGGCTTTTATCTCAGGCCAATTTGCATTGCATGTCATAGTGACAAAGAGATCAGGTTTCTCGTATTTCTGCACAAGAGCCATTGCATTCAGATATCTCCTTTTCATATCACGAGGGCCTCCTATAAATGATGGTGGCAAAATGAACTTATGACCAACATCAGCCGCACTTGTCTGTCCGCTCTCCACTGTGTCAAGAATTCCTTTATAAAGATCGGCTCTTATTGTATCTTGATTTTGCCGGAAAAAATCTAACCTTGTATTTTCAACCTTGATATACATGTCTGTGATATATTGCAGAAATGCACGCCCAGCTCTTAACAGCATGTTTCCTGGTCTAATTTGAAGCTTATAAGCATAGTACTCCCTTGCGGAGATATTCTTATCAGCTTTGGTATGTCTTCCGGAAGCTCCTATATACATTAAAATCCAAGAAAAAATCCAAACTAAGCAAATTCTAAGGAAACATAGGCAAAGAAGTAATTAACCCAAAAAATCCCATAGTGTGCACTGCACATGAATGAATAGGATCAGGTTCTGCTGCCACTTGCCTATCTCCACCATAAGAAGTTTTTTTAAGACCCTGATGCCAACCGCATTCGCCTCTTGGAAAGAGCAGTGGATACTGTAAAGGATCATAGCACCCATAAAAATGGGCAACTCGATGGGATTTTGCAGATTTTGCTGTCACAAGAATATGTGGCCATGAACTCTGACTCGATGAAACACTATCAGGCCAGATAACAGCAACTTCATCTGAAGTGGGATCATTATACACCCTTTGATCTGGCACAGTGTTTGAATTTATTATAATGTTAGTACTTTCATCAACATTTACTTCTCTCAAAGATCTGAAAAATCTTGCATATGGATTATCTTTAGTTATTTGCATTAATTTGTCTATAACATCCTGTCTTAATTCAGGAAAGCAATTTGTTCTGTGTTTCAATTCGTTTTGGCCATCATAGAAATAAAGCTGCAGATACTTTGGACCATCCTCATCTGGTATTAATTCTGGTACAGAATGATATATTTGGCCATGTAATTTAAAGACATATATACCTTTATATGTTTCTCTATCAGTCTTACCTCCAATGGAACTAAAGGCAAATAAGTTATTGTATAATCGAGCATACTTTCTAAAATGCACAGCATCTTCATCCCTTGAAGTAAAAAGTCTCGCTAATTCAGGGTGATATTCATTTGCAGCTATTTTAATATCACCATTGCCACAACAGAAATGCAAGGTTTCAAACGCAAACTTTTTAGCCCCGCATTTAGCACAGTAGGTAGGCGGAGATAATTCTAGGGGTTGCGTAGGCAATGGTTTTCCTATAGTAGCCGCAGGGATTTCTGCAATAATATAAAAGGATATCTAGAATAACTGTATTGTGCAACAACATATATGTGTTAACTCTATTAACTGAAATCACGACTAAGGCTTACTTTTAGCAGCATCCCTTAGCTGCTTTGAACTCTGTGCATTTGATGGTGCAATTTTAAGAGACACGGGTCTTTCTGTAGCAGTACAAAGAGAAAATTACGCCAGGTCCGATTAAAAAGCACCACATATATATCTACTTTATAAACCTAAACCAAGGCAAAATACCCACTTTCAAGTACAGTGTATGTTGAAGGCCTTGATTTCGCCTTTTTGGAATTTGATTGTTCTGCTTGACTGTGGAAAGCATAAAAAATTTATGAATTTTCTTCGCAAAAAATAAAATCCATTATTATAAGTCATCTATTTTACCTAGAAGAATTATAAGCTGATATCAAATCACTCATTCGCTTTGATTTCCGCCCTTTACTTGATGGTCTCTTAAAATTAACAGGTGCTTCAGCTATCATATAAATATTTAAAGCAGTAACTCAGCAAATTAGACACTAAACAAACACCATAAATAAGTATAGCAATGAGCATACGTAAAAAAATCCATCCTAAACATCATGTCAATTTTGAGACATACCCATATTACTTTGGTGCAGATCAAGCTATCTCAACATAGAATGTGCACAAGATACTGATGATTCCTGTTTATGTCATTTACTGTAAAAAGAAAACATATTAAATTCTCCGTAGTTGCAATTCAGAAGATGTTTTTGGGTCTGTAAAACGAGCAGGTATTTAAAAGGTTCTGCAAATTAAATCTACAAAAGTTCCAACAACCTGATACATCAACCTAGATGTTTACCTGTTCTAGTATTTGTTTTGCATAACATCCTGTGATCAAGGCAGCATCAATACAATAATTCCTGAATGTGATCAAGCCCCCTATTTTCAATGCCATAAAACAAAACAAAATGAATACTATTAATCTACTGCATTGCTTTTTTTCTTTTTAAGAAATTCTGCATATCACTAACAATATTTTCCTTTCGACATTTTATAAAGCCTCTGAAATTCGTCACCTTCCCATCCTGTTACCTCTTCTAAGTTTAATCTTACCTATTCCAATTTACATATTTTTAAACTACAAAGAGAAAAGGAAATGCATAAATCTAGTCCATATTTAAACATTTCATATTGCTTCTAAAAACAGAAAGCTAAACATATTCATCAAACATGAAAGAGCATTATTAAATTAAGAAGCCATACAATAAACAATAAAATTATAAAATATTCTAGAACCAACATACAAATCAAAAGTTCGTCCATTTATTACTCGAAATACACATTACATTAGATTTCAGTTACAGCATACAAGTCTATTTTGTAATGAAATATTTCAGCCATAACTATTCATAGACTTAAGCACTAAATAAAACAAAAGGAAAGATAGAAATCTAAATAATACTAAGCATATGTCAATGCTAAACCTAAACACCTTTAATCAGGCAAACATCTTGCTACCCAAAATACTAAACTAAGACTCCAAATAGCCTAAGCAAACTTCGTGCGCTTCCAAACAGTCTCTAGTTCAGGTATGCCAGAAACCAAAGGCTCCGAAACTCTAACAGTAGAAGAAGATGCAGCATCTAATGGTGTAGCAAAGCGTCTTTTCATTGGAGCAGGTGGAGGCAAACCAACCTTAGGTATCTGAAACCTTTCAGAAGTGGGAGTCAAGCATTCATCACCAGCAAAGTTTTCTTCTCTGGCAGCCAAGTGCTCCTTTAACTGGTAAAACCTACTCTTTAAAGCATTACAAGCAACACTCTTCTCCGAAACTGCACCATAATTAGCATCGACAATTTCCAGGCTATACTTAGTCACCAGGTAATGTATAGCTCTTTTAGCAGCCTTTTCCTTTGCACCAGTTACCTCAGGACAAGGATCACTATAGATGCATTCCATTTCAGCTCCATTATGTGGGCAAGACACTGTCAGCCAAGACACGAAACCCAAATCTTCAACCCAAATAGTCTCTAATGGACTCACCTCTGCCCCAGTCCTTGTAACAACAACTCCTAAAAAGCCCACAAAATCAATCGTCACATGGACAACATCATCAGATGGTTTTTTGCCCAAATTCTTCTGTGCAACAGGCATTTCTATTCCTTTCTCACGACATAACTCAACAACCTTATGCTTAAAAAGCTTACTGCATAGCTGATACATCCTTTCTCTATCAGATGAAAAATCACTCACCTTCACCCCAAACTGGCTCATCAATTTTTGCACTGCTTTTTGAGCAGCCCTTTCTTGTGACTCCTGAACTGTATTAGCCTCCCCACCGAAAAATACAAATTCAGGCTTCCCACATTCAGTTTTAATACGAACGCAGGCATTGTTCCTATCCTTATCTATAAAACCATAAATTGGTTTAGGAAAATTTAAACACTCAACCAATTGACCTAAAAGAGGTCGAAATGGAATGGCAATTTTGCTTGACTGAATAGTCATAACCTGTAACCGGCAAAAACTAAAATTAAACAAACATACACATCCACTAAACCAAAACCACAATCAAATTACAGCTAAGTTAGCATATCTAAGAAAACTAAGTCACCTTGTAAAATCTCAATTTAAAAGAACTCAGCAAACTTACCAACAATAGCAGCAAGCAATTTTAACACCACAGCCAGCTCCAACTGCACAGTCCTACAATATTTCTGTTTTTTTTTTCATTTATTTTTCAAAAAAGGGGGAAAATAAGGAAAAGAAAAAGGAGAAAACAGAAAACACAGAAAATTAAAAACATAAGCTATCTAACCAAATCCAAGGTTCCATAAATTAACTTTAAATAACACAAATGCATAAACAGCCAATTTGAATTAATCGTTGTAGATTATTTGTAAGAACATCATAATTGTAAAGTGAGTAATTGTAGATCAATATATGTCCAGGTGATCATGTAGAGTAAAAGTTCAAGATTCATTAAGTCAATATCCAATGTTGTCTGTACAATTGACATCCATATGGAATTTCAGCAAGCATATTACATTTTTATGAGAAATTTACAAGCTAAACAATCACCGCAGCAAGGTTTCAGAAACCAACCTTCTTTTCTCACAAGATAAAGAAGAAGCAAGCCAGAAATCAAAAAGAAATAAAAGGCAAACCAAATATGCAGCACATATAAATATAGAATTTGAAAGCAAAGGACATATCCATTATATTTTATTAGCCAAAAAAGCTACACCATATAAATTGATCCAGTACACCACAAACAAATATCTCTCCTCTAAAAACTATTAAATAATAGATATGCAACTTAAAAGGACATATTAAATATATTTCTATTATTATTATAACCAAAAAACAGCCATCTTTAAATCTCCTCGGAGGAAAAAAAAAAGACAATAAGCACACACTAAAACCCCTCTGTCAAATTTTATATACACATACACAATACAGTACCAGACAATTCCCTGTATAAATACTGTATCTAAACAGTGTAGTCTCCAAAGCAAATTTCCTTTCCCACTGTAACCTCCAAAGCCAAATTTTTATTAACATACTTAATGAGGCTAAGTTAATCTCTAATTAATTCATAATAGAAATCTACAGGAAATTAATTTTTGTTCACAATTTTATTAGCTAAAGCTAAAACATAACATACTTAATTAGGCTAATGAACTAATTAACTAACTAAACTAAAACAACATAGCAATGAACTAATTAATTAATTAAATCAACCAAATCACATTACTCATCAAACTCAACAATAATTAAACTAAAATTCGCCAAAAAATGCGAAACAATAACTAACCACACCTCACACATAGCAATAACCAGATCCACAGCTGCGACCAAAGAAGCTCCATCAAACCACTCCATGAAATTAACAGCTGCCAAAACAAAAAAACACTATTATCTATTTACAATTAACAACAAGAAGCGGGGAAAAAATTGTTAAATTTTAAAACAAAGCCATATACCTTACAAAGAACGAAATGAAGAAGATAAAAGCTAAAAATGGTAATAATTTGTTGATGGCACTCATCGAACAATTATTGATCGGGATCAGATTGCTTCCCTCATTTGTTTGATTTCACGCTTCAGCTCATTCAGACTAAAATAGCACCGGCAATTACAGCAAGCAACAACGACATCCAAAGCCACACCACCAGCAGCTCCATGAAACCTCGCCATCGAACTAATCACTGCAACACCCATTTAAAATCAAGAAGGAAAAACAAAAACGAAATGGAAAAAGAAAGCAAAAATCAGGATGGAACAATGAAAAAAGAAAGAATACAAAGCTAATCAAACAGGATGAATGCCACGCGTCAGCTCACTCACAACAGCTGGAATGGCAAAGCGAAAAGACCGAACCACCCCTGGCAATTTTGGCAATCAGGGAAGGGTGGTAAGGGCAGGGGAGGGCAGAAAAGTCAATTTCCTGTTCATAAGGAACAGTAAATTTGGAATAGTAAGGGTGGTTGGGGCTTTTATAAGGGTTATAGATTTGATGTGGTTTTAATTTTTTACTCCCTTAAATGTAAATTATTTATATATCTAATATAATCTTCATATATAATACTGAAGTATATTGTAACATAACATAGATTACAAGAAAGATTAATATATCTCACGGGAATAGTTTATTATTATAAACAATAAGGCTATATATTCTAGAATCCTACAAGCAATGATAGTAAGAGTATAAAAGATAATATTCCAATACTATTTTAAGCATATGCTATACAAAAAATATACGACAGCTAGAGAAAAGATTTGCACAAGGTATGCTATCATTGACTTGGTACTTGATTTGATTGAGGATCATGAGTCTGATTTGATTGAAAATCGTTATCCTTAACGATACTTTCAAGTTTCCTTTTCAAATTAAATTTGTTGATCGGATATGAAACAGTCTTAAACTCTTAATGGGTCTAAATTCACGTCTCCGTGCTTATGTTACATGTTTGGCATATTGTAACATTGTATGCTTAATTGCTTATGTTACACTCTTTTTAATTTGGCATGCACACCTAAACGGTTTAAAGGGGATTGCAAGGATGAAGATGGCGTGAAGGACAATTGTGTTGCTGGGGCTATTAACAATTACACCACTCAACTTATTGCCCATAAAAGTAACAGTCTTGTTTCATCGTCTAATCAATGTAAGACTCACTCTACCTAACTAATACGAGTTCGTTTAATTTTATTATTTATGGATTATAAAGTATCTATTAGCTATTACTAAAATAGGTCATGTTGATATCATTCACTCTTCAATTTCGGCACTTATTTGTTTCTAGGAACATTCTTGTTGCATTGTAATTAAAAGGATTTTTTGTGAATAACTACCTTATACAAGACAATTTTTGTGAAAAAACTACCTTATTAAAAAAATGTTGTAAGAAACTACCTTATAAATAATAGATGTTGTAAGAAACTACCTTATAAAATAATTAATGTTGTAAAAAACTACCATTTACCGAATTATTGCATTGAATAAGAGACGTTTAATGACCCATTTTCAATGATTTTTTTTCTCCTTTTCCCACCAATTTCTCCATAGTCCCCTTATAACCCCTAACTTACATTTACAGTTTTGCCATTTGATAAATATCTTTTATTTATCAAGGAGATAAACTTGTATTTTTCTCTTTCAATATAAAAGAACATAAATTAAAAAGTGAAATAAGAACAAAAGAATGTGACATTATTTTAATAACATGATCAAGTTATAAATAATAATAATAATGATTAAAAAAAAAAACACACATGTAATACGTAATAAGCGAGAGAAAATGTGTATCATGAAGTTGAATTTGCGAGGTATGTACGGAGTAATACTTAATTACTTATTGCACCATCTTCTAAAACATTGATTGATTGCTTTTTAGCCATTTTTAATTGATACATGCATTGTCCTCATTACTCTAATTTAACCCCTTGCGGTTTATGCTCTTAGTTTCCTCTATTTAATAAGCTTCTATTTCGTTATCTAATAATAAGTACAAAATAGTAAAACTTTTCCGCATTCCCTATATTATATACTTGAAATTATGTGATCGATCCAATTATCATAGTTATTGGATTCAAACTAATGTTTTCCTTCAATTTATTACTCCTTTATTTGACAGATAACTTCACAGAAGCACTTCTTTTCCTATCTCATTTTATTGGAGATATTCACCAGGTATATAATTAGGTCTTTAGAATTATTTAGAATAAAAAATAATATTATATTTGTGTGTGTGTTTAAAGGAGGGGGTATTATTAGACATTTCTATCATTTAAGTTGTTTACTCGTAGAATATAAAAAAACATGACAAAACTTCTTATGATAAACACGTTTGTTGTGCTCAAGTAACAGGTAGATCATGTGTCTTAATCAAAAGTGTACTTAAGTTCAAACTTTCACGCTTTCCTAATTCACATTATGTTACCACAACTTCGAAATGATCAATTTTCTTACCCTCCAAACAAGGCCACAATCAATATGCCAATTTGGGTAACGTATAGTATTGTATAGATTGAGTACAAAGAACTTAGACAATGTATGGTCAAGCTCTTGAAACAATTTCTAGCTGGAGTTTAAACACTGAATCAACACCTTTTACAAGTCAAGGCAATCTAGTTTTATCGGTTGAATTCATTGAGAATGAAAAGGTAAGGATAAGGGAAACTTCACCCCATAGAGCTCCCAATGGAATTTGATTTGATCATAACCATTTAAGTCATGAGGTTAAACCCTTGCGACTATGCCAAACCTTGCATTGTAGAAATATATGCTTTGTTTAATATTAATTAACTTGTAATTAGTTATGTGTATTTGAAGTTAGTGAACTTCAATGGTATGTTGAAATGATTACTTTTAAGTAAGATTAGTTTAATTTTTTTAAAACGAAATAGTTTTGTTTTTTAGAAATTATTTTCACTTATACTCCGTAGTTTATTTAAAATCAATTTTCGAACAGAAATTAAAAGTAGACATATAGTTGTAAAAGCTGGGCTAAACAGTACATACCCTTATTGGCATAGGAATATAGGATTGTGTACAGTTCCCCTTCTTCCTCAGGCCAGGGTTCATTTTTCATATCACTTGAGCATGTAAATGAGTAATGACATATATTTGCATGTGTGGAGAAAATCAACAAGGGTATTATACTCCACCATTATTTGTCTCTTTAAAAAAAAAAAAATTACTACTCCCTCCGTTTTTAAATACTTGGTCCATTTTTCTTGGACACTACGTATGTCGATGCTAAACTTTGATCACTAATATCTTTAATTATCAGTAAGTATAAATTCTAACAATTGAAAATTAATAATCTATTCATTGAGATGATTCCAACAAGTACCCACAAGACTATATTTTTTCTTATGTATAAATCACAAACATTAGTCAAAGTAAGACAAATGAATAGTGCAAAAAATAGAAATGGAGCAAGTATTTAAAAATGGAGGGAGTATCTTTTAGTTTATTCTACATAAATTGGTCACTTCACTTTTATTAAAAAAATTGATATACATAACACAACAGTTTGTGCCTCCTAATCTCCTATATGTAATTCTAAAAATTATTGCTATCAAATTCATCTAGGAAGTATATCTTTTCGGGAGTAATATTTTTACCAGTCATAAACGAGTAACACTACTAACGTGATTAATATATGTCATATCAGCCACTACATGTGAGTCATGTTTCAGACAAGGGAGGAAACACAATAGATGTGCACTGGTACACAAGGAAGACTAATCTACATCACGTAAGTTATTGCGTTACTTCATTTGTATTACGGAGTACGGAGTACCTTTTTATATTATGGTTTTGTACTTTCAAAGAAATTGAAGGCAAAAAATTACTGAAATTGATACAATTGCAAACTAATACTAGTGTTATTGAATTTAGGTTTGGGATGACAACATTATTGAAACAGAAGAAAAAGACTCGTACAATACAACAAATGTGGATGACCTCGTTGCTGCAATCCAGCATAATATTACGGTATTATCATTCTTCTATTTTTCACATAGACTTATTTTATGATCATGAGATTTGTATATGCATAAATTTTTATATGCGGCCTATTTACCGTGCGGCAAGAGTTACTTGAGTTTCTCGATCAGGGGTTACTTGAGTTTTTCGGTCAGGGTTTATTCGAATTTTCGGGGTTACTTGAGTTTCTCGGTTAGGGGTTACTAGAGTTTTTCGGTCAGGGGTTACTCGAGTTTCTCGGTCAGGGGTTACTCGAGTCACAATTTTTTGAATGTGGACTCACTAAGAAACTCGAGTAACCCATGACTAAGTAACCTTTAACCGAGTGAACCCCTTGAGTAACCATTGTTTGAACCCCTAAGTAACCCCTCACTGAAAAACTTAAATAACCCCTGACTGAAAAACTCAAGTAACCCCTCTGATGACCGAGTAATTCAAGTAACCAAAAAACTCAGATAATCCCTGTCGCATGGTTTGGCCTGCTGCACCAAAAAATTGCTGATATATATGTTAATATTGCAAGTGGTAAGAAATTTTTTCTAACCAATTTATTATTTTAATTCTGTGATTTAGAATGAATGGGCTGATCAAGTTCCAGAGTGGGAAAACTGCGATCATGACAAACCAACATGTCCAAACATGTATGTTCTTCAACTTTAATTTATTGGATCGATCATTTATTACAATATTATGTTTCAGTTAGAACCCTTCTTTATATAATTCCAATGCAATAATCTATTTTAATTAATAATGTGTTTAGGATGTTTCAAATAAACAATTAAGTCTTTAGAAACTAGGAAGTAAACCTTAATTAGTAGACTCATTAATTTATATTCCAATGTTTGAGGGGGTAGGGAGCTAAACTCCTCACACGTGCTAGAGTTTGGAACCATTAAGTTAGGGCCTGTTTAGTCCTCTTATTTTCACTTATCTCTGGATGAATAAGTTTGTGATAAATTACGTTTAGAAAATATAAGTTCTACTAAGGGTTAATAATAAGAGCTACCCAACTTTAAATTCAAGTAAACTAAGTATTGATTGGTTTAATAAGTTCAGATAATTTATATAAGGGAAAATCAGATGAATAAGCTCACCCTTAATTACTAGTTAGACCTAGCCATATGCTTATTAATGAATTAATGGCAATATGGCATACCGCATACCAGGGCCGTCTATGATCTTCGACAATTTAGTGGCCTTGTTCTAATTATTAAAATTGGGCCCTTCAATTTTAGAGGACTATTTTAAAAGGTTAAAAATATTATTATTATAAAATGACAATTTTTTTAAAGTACATTACAACAAATTATTATAGAGCTAAAATATTCATATTACTAAGTTTAATAGTAATTGAATAAAACAACAAACAAAAACTTTTTATTTAAAAAGTATAATCCTTCTAATACTTTTTAAAGCAAAATGCTCAATTATATTTTTATAATCAATTTAATTTTGTTTTGGAAATTAAAAAACAAAGTCAAAGATTTAAGATGAATTTTTAGGTTTTAGGGCCTATTCTCTTACGTTGAAATTCAGTTCAGCTCAGTTCAGTTCAGTTTAGTTCAGCTCAGTTTAGTTCAGCTCAGCTCAGTTCAGTTCAGTTCAGTTCAGTTCAGTTCAGCTCAGCTCGGTTCAGTTCAGTTCAGTTCAGTTCAGCTCCTTATTTCCTTCTCTTATAAAATATTCAGTTCAGTTCAGTTCAGTTCAGCTCAGTTCAGCTCAGTTCAGTTCAGCTCAATTCAGTTCAGTTCAGTTCAGTTCAGCTGAGTTCAGTCAATGAGAACATGCCCTTAGTTTGGAAAGTGTGATCTTTAGAAGAAGGTGAATATGTGAGGTTATGATTTTTTTTTTTTAATTATGGGCCCCTGATTTTTGGGGGCCATGTTCCGTATGTGAGAAAAAACATGTCTAAAGACGGGCCTGCCGCATACGTATGCATGTGTCGGAAAACAAAAGAAGTAAATTAACACGTTATTCTGTTGCTATAGATATGCATCAGAAAGTATAAATGCAGCTTGTAATTGGGCTTACAAAGATGTTGATGAAGACTCAACACTAGAAGGTAAGCCATTAATCATTGGTCTAACAATACTAAAGAATATTAAATTAAGTTCCACTATCTTAGTTGACATATAATCTATTCACTTACTGCAGATGATTACTTCTTTTCTCGATTACCAATAGTTAATCAACGATTAGCACAAGCCGGAGTACGATTAGCTGCCACACTTAATCGCGTGTTTACTTAACAACTTAACTGGTGTAATTTGTGGCAATTTCCGAATTCGAATTTAGTAGGCATCTAATAAAGGTTGGATTATTGGCAAATCGATCGATTATAAAGATTTCTTGTTATATTAACTCTAATACTTGATGCCCCTTCATTACTAAATTTTCTTTATGTTTTGACTTTTTTTTTTTTTTTTTAACCGTTCAGATAGAAAGAACTTAAGGAAAAGCGTAAGATATATGATATTTGGATCCAGTAATAGTGCTTGTATACAAATGATTGATAGGAAGGTGAAATCTACAAATTACATAATTCTATGAGTAAAAGTTAGTATTTTATTGGCAATGTCAAAGCTCACTTGAGTATTATTGGTGTTGTTCTCTCTTATTTTTCAATGTGGGACAAAACTCTAAACTTACACGTGAGTAATTTTCCTAACGATTGATAACTTATGTAACGTGTTCTCCAAGGATCTTCATACATGTATCTTAATACACTACGTGTATGTGTAGCTTTGCTCCCATTTTAGTAGTTATATATCACCTTCCCATCTCTTTTTGTTTCAACCAAATTAGCTCAAGCATGGGTTACTCGTAGGATCAAAACAACACTCTTTTTCCAAAAAGGTAACTTAGGCTGCGTAGCAATGTATTTTGAGAAGAGACGTTTATGTGCACTAAACTATTGGAGTGAATTGTACATTTCATCAGTCTTTGCTTTTTTTTATCTGGCAAGTTTCCACTATTTTTCCATTTTCAAGTAGTGATATGTGAATATGAGTGCAATGATCAACATTTCCCCTTTTGCTTACTTCTTGTTCTTGGACACTTGTCAAAACTAAACGTGCGTAATTTATTAATTTGCACCTTTATATTAAGAATGCATGAACGCCTTAAGGACAGTGGTATAGACGGGATTGGATTATAGATGTTACATAGGCTAGTTGGTGTTAACACTCCCCATTTTGTAGAAATACATAGTATAAACCATGCATATGCGGATATGCCCATAATATTACAATTATTCCCACACAAAAGGGCATCTCTTTGCTTTGCCATTTTCTTTATCTATCTATCTTGAAAAAGCATAACTCATGATAAAAGTTAGAGACAGATTCTTGTTTTTTGCTACAGATATGATAGAAGAGTCAACATAAATTGCAAAAAAGGTAGAAATTTTAAATGTAATAGAGCATTTTAATTAAGTATATTTCAAGGATATGCCAGTTTTTCTAGACTTAAACTCCATGTTTAAGATAACAAAGCCCTCTATATATACAGAGAGCTCCTCCAAAGGTAAAACTCGTGAAAGGCAACCGACTCACAAAATTGGAAGTGTAGGCATTTTTTGAGTTGCCATTACATGAAGCAAGCGAATTAGTCATGGGGCGAATCTTCCTTGGCATGTGATGATACAATGGCATGGACTTGTTAAAATGTTATGCATGTTTGGTTGCCATTCACTTGCCAAAGGAGAGTTGCCCTATGACTACTTCTGCTTGATGATTTACTGTTACAGCATTTTGCTGCTATTTCTTATTCTGGAATTTCATCTGTTGATAAATGAATTCAGGTGATGTCTATATAAATCTCATCACCAATTCAGAATTTACAATGTTTTGTCTTGCTTATATTGATGACTACTTGTTTGCTTTTGCAAATGGCTATTTTTGAATTCTGAACCTTTTACAAATAAAACTGAGGTACAGCATTGCTGCCATACTCTGACTCGACAACAGGTTATTGAAATGGCACATAAAAAAATACTCTTTGCTGCCGATACTTTTGTGTTATGTAATTTTACTCCCTAAATTTAAAGCTTATTTTGTATTCCCTCTGTCACCATATAACAGTTTCATTTGCCATTTGCACACGTTTTTAAAAAGATGAAGATGATGAGCATAGGTTGATTAAGTTGGATATAAAAAAAACAAGATAGTAGGATTTGGTTAATTAAAAATAAAAATAAAAAAACTATTTGCAGCCGAAACTTTTATTTAGAGACAAGATGGAGTATTATGATGTTTATGTTGGATAGATGAACTTGCTAAATGGTAGTGATAGTTGCTATTACTAATAATGCCTAGTTGCCTTTAGTAACATTGATGCCCCATTAGGCCATTATCATATTGATTTTTTCTGTAAATGTGTAACAGTTAGAGAGAATATTAAGTCACATTGTTAGCGAAAACACAAGTTTCCATCCTAAGACTTCTGAGCAGAGCATATAGCATATTTCATTAGCTAAACAGACTTCAGTGTTTTGTGAAACATTCAGTTTCTCACTGACAGTAGGTCACTTTAAGAAGAATAGCATTCACATAGACTGGTTTCATTACTTACAACTACTATTTTAATACAGAACAAAAAACATTTAAAACAATTTGCAAAATTTATCATTGAGGGGTGTGGCTACTTGCCTACACCCCTCAATTGCATGTGTTACAGTTCAACTTTGTCATTGTTTTCAAAGGCGGTCTAGTAAAAGAGAGGAAAACTGAAGTTTCCTTAAGAAATTCTTTCTTTTTATACTGAATACGAAGTATACATTAATTCATAGAAACCACTATGTCATTATTAGCTAAATGATCCATCTCTAACACAAATTCACCTAGTTGCTTGTAAAAGGTAACAACAGAGGTTATATTTGACAAAATTTCCTTTGACTAACCACAATATAGTGAGCTACCTTGATGAAGCCTTTCTTCCTAGTATGGTTGATGCTACGTTAAGTCGATGAGCTTGCATCTGCAATTATGTCATGTTTGATTATTAAGACTATTGCTACGTATTGCTGCAGAAATACTATTGATAGCAAGTAAAGTAGGCAGTGATAGCCTGCACTAGTTAGTTTACCTGTAAAGCATTTTTGCAGTGATATTTTTGTTTCATTGTTCTCAAATTCCAACTCTTCAAACCACTTTCTTTCTACTCTTACCTCAATCAATCTTTCCAAGCCTTCAGGCCCTATGGGAAGCTTGAGGCATGGACATGAGAACACCGTTAGATGTTCTAAAGTTGGGAAAGCAAGAAGGAACCATGGTTGAGTAAGGCTTCTGATGTTCTTCAAATGTTGCAGCTTTAATTCCTGCAGCCGAGGAAAGATGGTATGGGTGTACTCTACCCCTGTGCAGGTATCATTTAGCTGACCTGATGGCGCACCCATCTGAATCTCATGATCTCCAATGTAACCAATTACAGCTTCCATAACTTCGCAATTTGATATCTCCAAGTAATGCAGCTAATTTAGTATTATTGCAAAAGCTAAGGGGAAGAGAATCTTTACCAGTTTACACTCCTCAACTTTCACATGTTTCAAGCTCTGAAAGCTTGTAGATGGAGCAATACCTCTACATAGAGCTATCAAACTAGGGGCATCTCGTGGTTCATGATGAGGGGTCATGTTATGATTGGTCCATTTTTTATTTATTTTTAAATACCTAAATATACTATACATGTATGTATAATTGTGAATATGCGGTTTTTCAAAAAAAAAAAAAAAACAAAATTGTGAAATATGTGTATTTTTTTATAGAATACATAATTATAGTTTTTTAAAATCTATTTTTAACTTAATTAAAATCATTTTCAAAAATTAAATTAGAGTTACAATTTAGGAAAAAAAATTCATCATTGTACTTCGTTGTTCTTCATTCATGATAGTTTTGATTAATGTATAATCTATTCGCAACGAAGACCGAAATTCCGACAACAATTCAGACCAAAATTCCAACCAAATTTCGACCAAAATTCCGTCCAAAACCCCATCCAAATTAGGGTACAAATTTCATTTAGGGTTCGATTGATGATTTTGATTAATGTAAAAATCATTTTATTTGATAGTTTTGAAAATGGAAAAAGCCTTAGGAGTGTGTAATATGATGATGTAAAATGCTTAATTTTAAGTTTTTTATTATTTTTATTATTTATTTTTTTTTAACGTCAATGGATGACAAGGGTTTGCTATTCAGTTTAGAGTTCCTTTTTTTTTCTTTTTTTTTTCCCCGCATTGATTGATCCAGAATTTTGTTTTGCGATTTTTGAAATATGTTTGTGATTAGGTAATTACCTGTATTTATTTAGGTCATTACCTGTGTTTATTTAGGTCATTACCTTAAAGTTCTAGTTATAGTTGTTAACTCAAATGAACAATACAAGAGGGGGGTGAATTGTATTGTAGAGGAACTAGGGTAATTTTTGCGGAATTTATAAAGAAACTCAAACAAAACTAAAAGTGCAAAGAGAGATTTTACGTGGAAAACTTCTTGGCCCTAATAAGAAGAAAAACCACGACCACAAGGCATTTTAAACTCAACTCTTAATAATAATAGAGCAAACAACCTATTACAAATTAAGACTCTAAACTCAAGTTCCTCAACGAACTCAAGCTCCCTTCAACTGATCCCTCAATCAGTTGATCTCTCTAACTCTCTCTTTCTCCTTGCTTCACTCAAAGCAATAAACACTCTTAGAGTTTCCCCAAACTCTATCTCAATACAACTCAAGATTAAACTCTAAATGCTAAGTGCAAAGACACTCAAGGACTTAAGTGGATTATGACTCTTTTGAAAGCTAAAAGATTGTAATGCTCAAGTGTATTTTTCCAAACAGAAAACCAAGTTTATTTATAGGAGGAGAAGGAAGTTAAAAACCACTGTTTCACCTCCACTTATCCACATCTTCCATGAAATTAGGAAGTGCAGTTCATGGGAGCTTGGGCAACAAGCTAAAACATTTTATCAGGAAGTGGTTTTACTGCTCCCTGATTTTTCTCAACCTCCTAGACCAAGTAAAACACACGTTGGAAAGAATATTTTCCCAAGTCAGATTTTCCTAAAAGATAGACTTAGATAAAAGTAGAAAATCCTTTTTAACAAAAAGATATTTTAACTTAAAAGATATTTTTTGAAATTAAGCAAGTTAAAATATGGATAATAAAATCCTTACTTAATAAAATTAAATCCACTTAAATCCTAATTTATCATTGTACTTAACACAAATACAAGAAGCCTAAAATAAAAATAAACTACATTAGACTCCTTGAAACTCTGAGAAGATTCGACTCTGAAGCTTCAGTTCCTCATGTAAGGAACTCCCCTTTGAAGCTTTAACTCTGGAGCTTTAGTTCCTCACTAAAAGAACATGACTTGTGATTGTCTTTTTTATCCTTCCATTGTAACACCCCGACCCCAAATAAATTAGGGAGGGGCCTATTGCCACGAAATGCGCATCAAGGGCCAATAATAGTCCTCACAAACCAATACAAGTCATTTCGGCACATTTTGTCCTCACTCATGCACGCCCTAAGAAAACTTTCCAGGAGGTCATCCATCCCAAGACTACTCTCAGCCAAGCACGCTTAACTATGGAGTATTCTTATCATATGAGCTCCATAAAAGGAAGATGCATCTTGTTGGTAGCCAAAGTGTTACATCCAGTCTAGCTACAGCTATATGGCCCCAGAATTCTCCCCCGCTAGACGACTGACATAGGATTAATTATCTACGGTCAGCACGCGGTCGCAGGGTTGCTCTGATACCATTTGTAACACCCCGACCCCAAACAAATTACGGAGGGGCCTATTGCCACGAAATGCGCATTAAGGGCCAACAACTGTCAAGACTACTCCCAACCAAGCACGCTTAACTACAGAGTATTCTTAGCATATGAGCTCCCTAAAAGGAAGATGCATCTTGTTGGTACGAGTAGTATATTAAACTCCTTTTAAAGCAGTCATGAGGGGTATTACATCCATAGCTGACCTATACCTTGTTCCATGCTCCCTTCTTACTCTAGAATTTCGTAGCATAAACCTGTCATTAATCAAAGCTAAAAAGGAAATTTAAACTTATATGGGTTTGCTTAGGTTCCTTGAGTCATCATCAAAACATAAGGTAAGCTCTATTGATGTGCTCTGTTGCATTGTTGAGGTAAGCTTTGTGGAAGCTTTCACCAAGTCTGACACTACCTTCTCAAGGGCTTCAATCCGTTGAACCAGACCTATTTGGACATCAACAAGTTTTTGCACTGTTTCCTTGAGAGCTTTGAGTTCCAAGGTGGAATTAACAGTGCTGAAGGCAGCAAAACCTGAACCTGTAGGAAATGATTTTTCAATAGAGGTTTGTTGCAGCATACCCTGTTCCCCCTGAGAACCAGCTTTCTCTCCAATGATGCCCTACTCCCCCTGTATACTATATTTCTCCTCACTGAAATCAACAACTGCGGCAGACTCAGCTTTATCCTTCCTTTTTGGCCTGAAGGCCAACCTAGTACTCTTTCTCTTCCTAGAACTTTGAGTACCTTTATTATTTGTTACCTCAATCACCTCTTTCTTTTTCTTTTCTCCCTCTCCCTCACTGTCTTCTTCCTCCAAGCATCTATCCAACTCTTCATCTTCTATTTTCTTCACAATTCTTTCATCCTATTTTGGCTTATGAAGAGATTTGGAAAGGAATTGGGTAACTCCATCAACAACAGTTAGAAATTTGGCTTCAAGGGTTTTGGGTTGGACATAGAGGTTTGTTTTAAGCTTGAGGCTTTCATAGTTTGTCATGGAGATGCCACAACTTTCAAGGAGGGTAATGATCAGATTGGCATACCCAACCTTCAGATTATTGGCAAGACAGTGAGTGAGGTGCTGGATCATCAAGGATGGAAAATATCTGAATTTTGTTTTCAAGGAAATACATAAGCACAACATCAAGGTGATTAGCCTCGTGTCTATCCTGGTTTCTTGGGATGATAGCTAGGTGAACAAAGATAAATAGCAACTTTTGAATAGGTGATAACAGATTATGGTTGGTTCGAACTTTGGAAACTTAACTCCCAATTGATTCAACAATTTTTCAATAGGTACACCATCAACACTCAACTCAGTTTCTCCTTTAAAACATTCATCAAACCCCTCATTAGGAGTTCCAAACACAGCACACAAATCATCAGCATCAAAACTAATTTTCTTATTTTTAACCTTGCTAGTACACACACCATTCACATTCTTAAAATTTGCACAAAATTCTTTTAGAGGAGCATGAGCAAGTATATTATCATAACATTCACTAAACAACTTAATCCAATTTTGCGCTTCAAGAATATCAAGAAGTTCAATGTACTTACTCGACTCGCACCCCTTTAGGTTTATATAGAAACCATGAGTGAATCGATCGGATCTAGCTTCAAGCCTTTAGATAGCAGCTGACTTCGATTTTTCCCGCTGAATTGGTTCACCAAGTTCCTCATAGTCCAATTCTTCTTCAACCTCGATCTTCCTTTTTTTCGAATCGCTGCGAGCCATGGGTTTATTTTGAGGATTTTCAACAGCGGCTTTTGTTGAGGTTTCATTCTCTATTTCCATGGGTGATTCTTTTTGAGGTGAGGTTTGAATTTTGGGTGAGATTTCCATGGGAATTGGCGAAGAATCACTAAAGATGAGAGTTTATTTTACGGAGTGAGGTGGTGAGGAACAATGGTTAGGGTTTGGTTTCATTATATAGTGGTGGAATTTTGAGAGGTAAATTAGGTCCGTGGAATAGTGTAGAAGGTGAATTGAATGGGTTAGGTGTCGATTGATGAAGAAAAGTAAAAATACTTCTCACTTGGTCAGATTTAACTTTTGCTATATATGATTTGACAAGGAAGAGTCTAGAAGCAATGCTTGATCAGAAACTTTGAATTGAATGCAAAGAGTCACGGGTATTTAATCAACAATTTTGTAGGATAAATTTGAATTTAAAGATAAACATTTTAGAATAATTCAAAATCAAATAAAGAGATAAGATTTTTTTAAAAAGATAAAATTAATTAACTGACTAGCTAATCAATTCACAAAGAGATAAAACAAAATCTTATAAAATATTTCGGAGGAACTTGGAACAAATCAACATAGTTTGTTATAACATAGACATGCCCAATGCAATTTGATTTCTTCACATACAACTACAATCTCTTATGCAATGCCATACATTCTAATGCTCAGGACTATGTTTTCACATATTCAGTTTGTGTAAGACATACATTGCATACATAATTGACTTATACCTTTGGGGGGAACTTGAGGTCTTCTTAACTCAATTGTATCATGCCAAGTTCCATGCGCATCTTTTCAAATTTATTCCTGCTCAAAGGCTTAGTAAGAATGTCAACAATTTGATTTTCAGTATTACAAAAATCCAACTTAATTAAGCCTTTTTTCCACATTATCCTTAAGAAAATGATGCCTTATGTGAATATGCTTCACACGAGAATGATGAACTAGATCTTTTAAAATGCATATGGCACTTGTATTATCTTAATAAATAGGAATGCAATTATACTTCATACCATAATCTCTTAATTGTTGTTTTATCCAAAGAACTTGAGAACAACAAGCTGCAGCAGCTACGTACTCAGCTTCAGCAGTTGATAAGGCCACTGTATTTTATTTCTTTGAGCCCCAAGAAACTAGACATGGCCCGAGGAACTGGATCATTCCTGAAGTACTTTTTTTGTTCACCAAATCTCCTGCATAGTCAGCATCTGCAAAACCTTTTAAATCAAAAGTATCATTTCTAGGATAGAAGAGACAGAGATTATCAGTTCCTTTGAGATATCTTAGAATCCTCTTTACTGGTGTAAGGTGAGACTCTTTAGGATTTGATTGAAACCTTGCATACAAGCCAACACTAAAAGTAATCTCAGGTCTACTAGTAGTTAAATAAAGAAGGGATCCAATCATACCTCTATACTTGGTTTGATCTACACTAGTTCCTTGTAGATCTTCATCCAATCTTGTGCCAGTTCCCATTGGTGTATGGTTGGTTTTTGCTTGATCAAGGTTATATTTCTTCAGAAGTTCCTTGACATATTTTTGTTGGTGAATTGCAATTCCTTTTTCAGTTTGTTTGATTTGAAGTCCAAGGAAGAAATTGAGTTCTCCCATCATACTCATCTCAAATTCACCATTCATATACTTGCACAAGATTTCGTTAGTTGCTCCAAAAATAATATCATCAACATATATTTAAACAACTAATAAGTCAATTCCTTCAGATTTCCAAAGCAAGGTTTTATCAATTTTTCCTCTTTTAAAATCATTTTGTAGAAGGAACTTGGAGAGCCTTTCATACCAGGCTCTTGGTGCCTGCTTCATAGCACAAAGAGCTTTATCAAGCTTGAAGACATGATTAGGAAATTGGGGGTTTTCAAAACCAGGTGGTTGTTCCACAAAAACATTTTCTTCAAGAAAACCATTTAGGAAAGCACATTTGACATCCATTTGATATAATTTAAATCCCATAAAAGAAGCAAAAGCATGCAATTAATATTCTAATAGCTTCTAATCTAGCAACTGGAGCAAAAGTTTCTCCAAAGTCAATACCTTCTTGCTGATTGTAGCCTTTCATAAGAAGTCTGGCCTTGTTCCTTACAATGGTTCCATATTCATCCATCTTGTTTCCGAAAACTCACTTGAGCCCTATTACCATTTTGTTCTTGGGTTTCTCTTCAAGATGCCAGACTCTGTTCCTTTCAAATTCATTGAG
Source organism: Chenopodium album (assembly GCF_948465745.1). Lineage (NCBI taxonomy): Eukaryota > Viridiplantae > Streptophyta > Magnoliopsida > Caryophyllales > Amaranthaceae > Chenopodium > Chenopodium album. The sequence continues at coordinate 66,812,018 of NC_137834.1, forward strand.
TTCATCTTGCATGGAAATTATCCAGTCAGCATCTTTAAAAGCTTCTTCATGATTTCTTGGCTCAATTATGGATATAAAGGCTTGGAAGGCACATAAGTTCCTCATCTATGATCTAATCCGAGTTCCTCTACCAATGTCGCTTATGATGAGATCAGTAGGATGAGAGCCTTGATATTTTAAAGGCTTTGGATGAAACTCTTTGGATGGAACTCCTATTTGAGGCACTTCTTCTTCTTCTTCTTCTGTTCTTTCTGCTTCCTCTTCGTTGCCTGTTTCTTCATGACCTTTTTCCTCCTGAATTTCAGGTGGAGGAACTTCAGCATTTTCTTTATGATCTTGTTCAGGTTCAACTTGTCTCTCCTTGGGATGACTAGATGCTTCTTCATCATCCTCCCTGTCTCTAACAATTCCAATTTCATAATCATTAGTGTCTTGTTCTTGCACATTCATAAACATATTAGATACATCAAATATCACATGAATGCTTTCTTCGACACACATAATATTTTTATTGTAAACTCTGTAAGCCTTGCTATTAGATGCGTAGCCAAGGAACACATCTTCATCACTTCTTTCATCAATTTTCCAATGTTCCTTTTTCCATTATTATGGACAAAACACCCGCATCCAAAAGCTCTAAAGTGAGAAATATTGGGTTTTCTGCCCTTAAACAGTTCATATGGAGTTTTATATCATAACTCGATTTAAAATATAGCATGCAGTATTGATAGCTTCAGCCTAGAAGTTCCTAGGAAGTCCACTAGCTATGAGCATTGTTCTTGCCATGTCTTCTAGGGTCATGTGGGGAATAATTTTAAGCGTTAACCCCTAGCTTGAACCCCACTGTGATCATACACTAAAGTACGGTGGCGTCCAAAGGGAAAGAAGATAGAGCAAAAGAGTCGCCAACAAGTTTTTTTAGGAACTTGTAAACCGTTCACGAGGTGAAGGTTACACCCCTTAACGATCCAAGAGATCGTCAACTCCATAAGGTCTTGAACCAAATAGGGTTCGGGGATGAAGGTACAAATCCAACCTAAAAGAGATTGAACCTGCCCTAATAATAAGCCTCTACTTTATTCTGATCGTATTCATGTGCGCTCTCTGACTAACATACAATCAATAGGTTTAACCCTAAACCTGTTTATCTATGTTGGTTGAATATAATGCACAAATAAACTATTATTGGCGATCACTTGAAATTGTAATCATATTAACCCTAACAAGATTATTAATTATCTTATTAAGCGCAATTACAAGTACAAATTCCCTTTAAGCATGCATAAAAGGTGTGATCAAGCAATAACAATAAATATAATCAAGCAACATAATAATAATCAAAATAATAAAATTATAATCATAACAATCATAACAAAAAAAATAATCATCATCACAACAATTATAATCATAAATCATAAAGAATAATCACAATAACAATCATCATAATAACAATCATATTAATAATAATAATAATCATGTTAAGGCATAGCAAGATCCTAGGCATGATACTAGCAAGATTAATAACAAATCCTAGCATGTCACTAAGCAATAAAAATCAAATCTTTAACCCTAACATGATACTAACAATCATAAATATTAGGAAGAAAATAGGAAGCATCGCACTAATCATATTTGATATTAAATTTACCCTAGACATGATACTAGGAATCAAAATAACAATCTAAACATGATTTCTACATCATAACATCAATTAAAAAAACCATTAAAGCACTTACTTTGATACCTCGTACCTCTTTCTAATAACAAAATACACACGTTAGTAACTTCAAGGAAAATATAAACAAATAATTAAATTAAATAATTGAAATAGAGATTTGGGACCAAACCCTCAGAAATTAAACCTTTCACGTCTAGGGCGAAGGCAAATTCGAATATGGCTAGGTGTTTCTAGATCTAATGAATGCGGAATTTTGTATGTAAAAAGCTAGTTTAGAAAAAGAGAGAGAGAGAATAAAAAGAAAATTGGTGAGAGTTGTTGGCGAATGATTAGAAGAGAATGAGAATGAAAACTGGTTGTAGGTGAATGAAAACAGAGTTTTTACGACGTTATTTATAGAGAAAATCAGCCAAAAAGATAAATTAATAAAACAGAGTCTGATGCACAAAAAAAGGAACCAGCGCCAACGCTGGTTGTTGGCGCCAAGCGCCAACACTAGCGCCAGGCGCTACAGCTGGCGTTTGGCGCTGATTTCAGAAATTCACGCGTTTTCTTAAAATCAGATAAAAATTGTCGTACAGGAGGATAAAATCGTATTTCCCTCAAAAATGCTCTTTAATTTTAATTAAAACTCTGAAAAGTCAACAAAAGTCAATTTATTAATGCTAATTGAATTAGGAATGAAAAGAACCTTCTAGAAGAATCTAGAAGACTAAAACCATTCCTAATTGCATTAGGAATGATAAATCTATATTAGGCCCTCCCCTAGATCATTGGGCCGCATATAAGGCTCAAAACGGGCCCAGTTTAGTAAATTGGCTATAACTTCCTCAATATTCATCGGAATTGGGCTTATAATATATCGTTGGAAAGCTCTTGTCAAGCCCCATCCAACTACACTACTATTGGACCCATATCATGGACCAACCAAACTGGATTGGCTATTTTCTTAAAATAAGTTTTAAAAAACAGAGAGAAGAGAAAAGAAATTAAAACTATCCGCAACACTAGAATTTCCACACTTTCACTTCATTCGATTATGATTCGACGCGAAAAGCACTCATCACTGGGTTTGGTTTTCGGGAGACACAAATGGGTGTCTACAGAAGCCCCCACTTTGATTGAGTTTGGAGAAACGCAAGTTTCGAAAACAAAAGTCAAAGTATCGATAGGGACGGAGAATGATTCAGAACGTTCTGCGATTCTAAGCCATTCTTGTAACGCCGATACCTGCAAAACTAGCGTTAGTTAAAACAGATAAGAGAGTTAAGAAACGCGTATCTTGCACCGTCGAGCACACGTTCTGAAAGTAACCGATTTGTTGCTGCATTACTGTTTTGATGACCTTCTGCAAGCTAGAGAATGCCATCCCGCTTGAAAACCGCTACGCTTGCAACTGCTTCCAACATAGAAGACTGCTTCGCCTGAAACGATCCTCTCCCGCTATGATAATATTCCACATCCAAGGGAACACTATCGAAGATTGTTTCGATTGAAACAATCCCCATCCGCATTGATAATATTCCTTGTCCAAGGGAACACTATCGAAGATAATTTCGCTTGAAATAATCTTCATCCGCATTGATAATATTCCACGTCCAAGGGAACATTACCGAAGATAATTTCGCTTGAAAAAATCTTCATCCGCGTTGATAATATTCCACGTCCAAGGGAATATTACCGAAGATTACTTCGCTTGATACAATCTTCTTCTGTTTTATTACCATCTTCCACGTCTAAGGGAATATGGTCGAAGACAACTTCTCTTGAAATTACCTTTAGTTGTGTGTGACAACTCTTCACAAGCTATGGAATGCCGTCGAAGATATCCTCGCTTGAAGCCATCCTCATTTGATGCAATAATTTTCCAAAGGAAATTACCGAAGATCTCCGCTTGTCGATCTTTAAAAGCTCGCTTGAACTTTGCTCCCGCTATGCCTGTACGTCGGCACTTTTGTTGCTTTGAACCTGTATGTCGGTGCCCTTTGCGAGTGAACCACTGCCTTTTGTTAATGAGCCAATGCACGAGACGATCTTTCACCAGGTCGATCACTTTATGCAATCAAGCCGATTACTAAAAATCGTGTCAAATTGCTTAGAGGGGCTAACTGGCGTACCAAGGAACCCAAAATATGTTGCAAGGAGGTAGAACAACCCCACTGAGAAGCTGAGTGTTCTGGCGTCGCTGAAAAAGTATCACCGCCACACAAATAGCCTTAGCGCCAGGCGCTAGGATTGGCGCCAGGCGCCAAGCCTGATTTTTGACGCCAAAGCCTAGCGCTTGGCGTCAGCACGGGGTTTTCTTTAAATACCCTTTTTTCTTCATTTTTCGCTGTTTTGCTTCGCCGTGTTTGCTCGAAAATTCGCAGAACTTCAATTGCTTGGTTCTTGCTCGTTTCTCAACCGAATTCGCAGAACTTTCCCGATCTATGTAAGTTTTCTTCAAACTCACATCAGTTTTCATAAATTTTAGACATGTTTATTCACGAATTTCATGTAAATTCAAAATTTATAATTCTTAATTCACTTTGTTTATCAAATTTTATGCCATGAAATTGCTTGATTATGTTTATATATTGCCTTGGGAGTAATTTGAGACTTGTTTGACTCAATTTGGTGAAGAAATGAGCAATTTGCCATTGTTGGACCTCTGGAGGTCGTGAAGAACAATGTGACTTGTTCTTGATGTTTTTGCTAGAAATTCTTGTCCAATTTGTCACAATAATTATTATAATATTGCATTAAATTGTTTGATTGCTTGAAAAATGTCGTATATGCTCAATTTGAATTTGTACTTTGTTTTAGTACTACGTACTCTGTTTTTTGCGAACATAATATCATGCGGCTAGGCGAACCTTAGATACTATAGAACCTTAATTTATGTTAATTATGCATAATGTAGCATGGCTAGACAGCGAGGCTCTGGTTCACGGTCCCGAGACACTCGACGGGAGCATGAGCCTGTGGAGGACAACCCTGCACCATCCACTTCGCTTGGTCGACTCCCCGCGTGGGATGAGCGGACCCTGTTCTTTGCCCCCCGTCCACCACATTTCTGAGAGGGTGAGACGGGGCATCACGGTCGGGAGGACGCGCTATCACGGTTACGGCTGTGATGGCTTGGGCGATTTGTACAAGATGTACATCGCCAGGGACCTTGAGACAAGACTCCCATGGGAGTCTTGCGGACTTGCTGCGTTGTTTAAGACCTCCGAGGCGATGGTTGCCTCCAGCGGGGGTCACCACATAGTGTGTGCTCTGGTAAAGTTCTTCTGGGACACCACCAACACTTTCCACTTCCCCTGGGGTGAGATGATGGTCACTCCTACGGACTTCAGTCTCATCACAGGACTGGAGTTCAGCTCTGTGCCACTGCCGTTCGACAGTGGAATCGGCGTCTTTTCTCCCGAGGTCGAGGAGCTGTTGGGGCCGATCACTATTCAGGCCCGAGCTGAGGTCGAGTTGTCTCAGTTCAGCGCAAGGGCGATTCGCCGCTCGACGCTGGCAGCGGCTTTCGATGATGATGCGACCACCCGAGAGCAGCGGGTGCGCATCTTTGCGCTCATTTTGTTGTCAGGGACGTTCTCCCCTGACAAGGGTAGTAGGGCGTTGCTTTACTACCTTCCTGTTGTCTGCGATCTACACTGGATCGGGACTTATGATTGGGCCAGTTTGGCCTACGCTGACTTCATTCGTGCACTGAGGGACTCGTGTCGACACCGGTCCTTTGGGACGAATGTTGTTTTGTCCGTCTTTTGGAGGGTCGTAGAGGTAAAAATTATTCCCTATAAAGTTTAGCTCTACATTTTAGCTAGCATTTGCTTATAATTTTAACTCCTTGTAGATGTCCTACGAGTACTTCCCCTTTGCTGCGCCGGCGAGACCGTCGCCGCGCGGATTTCCAGTGAGCGCTTCTTGGGGCAGCCGCCGTGTGGGGATGTCCACTGCATATGTCCGAGACTAGATCATCGCGGTACGATTTTTTCTTATTTGCCTTTTTTGCGATGCTTTAGGTGGACTCTCGCCTGATTGATGCTCTTTGCAGGGGCCTGAGGTGGTGTACCGGCCGTGGATCGGCTTGGCAATCCCTGGGTTAGCCGCACAGTACTCTGCTGAGCGTCGCTATTTCCTGGGGACTTATGGAGCGATCGCGTACTTGGGAGAGAGGGTTGCTAGACAACATTCCTCTGATGTTTTCGTCGTTCCTGCTCCTCCACCACGTCACATGTTCGACGCCGCACGGTTGTTGAGCATGTCCGAGGGAGATGGTACCCCTTGGCGGTCTTACGCAATCCTCGGGCGATGCTACGCGGAGGAGCTACTGCCGTTGTTAGCTCCAGCCCCTGTACCGGCTGAGGATGTGGGGGTAAGATTTTTCAGCTTTTACTTTCCGTTAAGTAGCCCCCAAGTAATGCTTTACTGACTTGGTTTTTGCTTTATCAGGACGATGTTGCTGAGTTCGTGCCACCCCGAATGTCCATCCATTACCAAGGGACATACGGGCCGATTGAGGAGATGATTCCTCCGGCTCCCGAGGGCGAGCGCTTCGTAGAGCGGTCGATTCCTCGCCACAGACTCGGGTAAGCTTATTTATTTGCAATTTTTGTCCATATATATTATGCATGTTTATTGACTTATTTCTTTGACAGTTCTTGCGCGAGGTGGTTTCGGCGATGGCACGATGTATAGACGCCTTCCGGAGCCAGATCGTCCGGATGAGGAATGCGGCTACCTGCCGTCGGGACGACGCCGTCTAGGAGGTAGTCTGTCTTTCATATGTTTTTGCATTTCTGCTTTGATTTTGCCTTGTTTCTGATTTAATTCTTTTGGCAGGGTCAGCCTATTGCTTCTCATACCCGCACGAGACCTGAGGTGCGGAGGGATCCGGCGAGGTCTAGCTCGAGACGTCGCCGCACTACGTCAGGGGGTAGAGGTGGTCGCTTTGAGGCTGCCCGTGCTGATGTGGCAGAGGGCTCGGGATCTTCTTCTGAGGGTGCTCATGTTGCACTGGTAGACCAGGGAGAGGCTACCTCGGCTTTTAGAGGTGGTGGGATGTACGAGGTGGGCTCGTCATCGCAGTTGCCTCCGCAGCCTCAGCCTCAGGTTGATCTCGGGTGGAGTGGACCCACGTTGAGCTTTCCTCCTCATGCGTGCGGATACTGGAGCTGGAGCTGGTGGAGAGGTGACTCCACGTACGGCGCAGTTTTACGAGATGATGGGTGTACGTCCCCCGGCGCCGTAGTTTGTTCCTGTGATTTTTTTTATTTTGACTTTGTATAGAACTTTGCCTTAGACTCACTATTTTTAGACATATTTTGTATATACATACTTATTATGAGTTTATTTTATTTATCATGTTTTTTTTCATTTTTTTTAATATTATTATGTGCATGTATGTGTGTGCAAGTAAAGTGTGACAAGTAATTTTGCGCAAAAATTCCAACATTTTAATTATTGATGGAGGGTATCCGACTTTCTCCCCCAAAAAGAAAAATGAAAAAAAGGAAAATTCAAATAAAAGCTTGTGTTTATTTTAAAAAAAACTTCAGAAATTAACCTAAATAAAATCCAAAAAAGAATAATATAATAATATAATAGCTATATTAATTAAAAGAAGAATAAAAAGACATTTAGAAAAGATAACGGAGCCGTAAAGTCATTAGTCGACTCAAATTTAGGTAAAAACGCGATTTTAGAAAGCACGGATGACGTGGCAGATTGGCGCCAGCTGGCGCCACGCAATTGGGTGTAGCGCCAGGCGCTACACTTGGCATGTGGCGCCAAGCTTTGGCGTCTGGCGCAAATCGCGGCGTTTGACGCCAGTTAGCGCTGTCTCCGTATTTTACCCCGATTAAAACTGCTCGTAATTCGTGCATAAATAGCCCCCTGCCCAACCGATTATTTTCATAATTTCAGCAAATAAAATAATTCTTGGCCTTAGAAAAATAATATCATGTCTCTAGTCACTAAAACTTTTACCCAATACACCCACGAATGGTGTCGGTCTCTTAATGCCAGAGAAAGAAAAGAATTAGATTTGTTTCACTTGGGGGGAATTTATGGTGTCAAAGGGGTAGATCTTGACTTAGATTTCTTTCATACCGCTCTAGAATATTGGAATGTTGATACTCATTGCTTTAGAATAGGGTATGATGAAATTAGCCCTTTGCCGGAAGAGTTTGGTGCTATTTTAGGTTTCCCTGCAATAGACCTCATAGTAATCCCTAGAGTAGATGCATATTATTACAAGGATTTTGAACGCTTCTTCAATTTAAAAGAAAGGGATATATCAAAAATAGTATATGGCAACATAGTTAATTTGAAAGAATTTGCACGCCATTATTTTGATAAACCTCTTTCTGAATCTTTTCATATTTATAGAAGAAAGGCTTTCTTATTTTGCATGCTTAATCAATTTTTACTTAGTAGTGGTAAATGTTTAGGGTATTTTTACCCTAGACACGTGGAACAATGAGAGGTCGCCACGTGTCGAGCTCAGGATGGCCCATGTGGCTCAACATCCTCTTAACACTTGGCGCCCTCAGATATGCCTCTGAAATGGCGGCCTTCAAGGGCCCAAATTCCTAGGAGCGCCGTAAAACGGCGCAGCCCACTAAAATCTAGGTCAAGTGACCTAGGTAGGGGCACATTTCCAACGACCCTATAAATAGGGAGATGTTTCCCCATTTTGGGGACACATTCAATCATTTATTACACCTTTACTCTCTTACATCAGAGAAAGACCTGAGCTTGGAATCCGAGCAGATACCCACCTAAATTTCCGTTCTCTTTATTCCGTTTCAAGTTACAAACTTGACCGTCGGAGGCGGAGCTTCAACCACCCGGAGTCTCCGTTATTTTGCAGGTACAGCTCAGCCGGATCAGACTTCGTGACGTAAATCTCCCAAGGGACAAAAACACCCAAAACATTTGGCGCCGTCTGTGGGGAGAGTACCTCGAAGATGGTTCAAGAGTCTGTGCCACCCCCTAACCGTCTGGGCGATAACCCAGAAGTCTTTACAGACCAGGAGGATGAAGATCCTCAGGTCGAAACCTTTACAGCCGATGACGACTCTCTCATAACCAAGCGCATCCGGCCTAGAGACACTCTGGAGCGGGGTGCCTCCCAGGAGGGTACAAGCCGACCCTCTGGGCAGCCGGAAGGGGAAACCCAAACGGCTGCTGGATCAGCATCTGTCACCCGAGATGAACTCATGAGATTCATGACAAGTTTCAAGGGTGAAATTAAAGAGCTGATCACCCAAAGCCGGGCTGGCCCAAGTAAAGGTCAGTCGGCGAAGAAGACTGCTCCAGAGAAGGGGAAGTCAGTCAGAGACCGGCAGCCCACTCCTCATCCAAAGGAGAAGGCAGCCGGGACCATTGATTGGTAAAAAATTCTCCTTCCTAAGAGGAACAACAACAACACCCGCCGGACTCAGCAGCCGGTGGGAAGCAAAATATCAATTCTCGATGCCCGGGAGATCATCAACCGGAAGAGAAACCAATCGCTGTCTGAGTCGGCTTCAACGTCAAACTTTCCAGACAGTTTCAACAACATCTCTACAGGGAGTGTGCCCTCCTTGCATGAGAGCCAGACAGGCGGTAATACCGTCCATTCTGGCCCTCATATGATTGGAGCTGTATCGTACGTGCCTACCCAGGCTTACGGACAGTATCCTCCTCACTTCATGCAGCCAACTCTCTTTGGAGGTCAGGCGACATATCCAAATGTCCAGCCATTGGACTGGCAGCTTCGTCTGCTGCGCCTGGGTGAGCAGCCTTCTGCGTTCACCCGGGAGATAACCGAGGCGGCCCAGCCGACCAAGGTTAAGAATGTATTGGTTGGTACCTATGATGGTACCACCAATCCGGAAGACCACCTCATGGCTTACACCAACCTCATGTATCTACAGGGGTTGGATGATGCCACTTGGTGTCGGTGCTTCCCGGCTACATTGAAGGGCATTGCCCAACAATGGTTTGGTAATCTGCCAGCCGGGTCCATCAATAGTTTCAGGAAGCTTGCCTTCCTGTTTGCTTCCAACTTCTCAATGAACATCCCTGCTAAGAAAACAAGCCTTGATTTGAGCATTGTTAAGCAGGGAGAGAGAGAAGGGCTGCGCTCATATGTTAGGCGGTTCAATCTGATCAGAATTCAGATTCAGGGACTGTGTGATGAGGTAGCTTTTACAGACTTTTTCAAAGGTCTGAGAGACGGGTCGACCTTTAAGTTTGACCTAGTCAGAAAAGGGGCTTTCACCCTGCAAGCGGCCCTGAGGAGGCGGAAAGCTACATTCAAGCTACCGACCTCTGCTCGCCTAGTAGCCGTCTACAGAAGCCCCCATTTTGATTGAGTTTAGAGAAATGCGAGTTTCAAAAACAAAAGTCAAAGTAGCGATAGGGACAGAGAATGATTCAGAACATTTTGCGATCCTAAACCATTCATGTAACGCCGATACCTGAAAAACTAGCATTAGTTAAAACCGATAAAAAGAGTTAAGAAACGCGTATCTTACACCGTCGAGCACACGTCTTTGGGAGTAAACGATTCGTTGTGTTTGCTGTTGTGACAACCTTCCACAATCTAGAGAATGTCATCGAAGATAACTTCTCTTGAAATCACCTCCATCTGTTTGTGACAACCCTCCACAAGCTAGGGAACGCCGTCGATCAATGCTGCTACATCTCGAGCCTTTTTCTTGAATCATAGTGACAACCTTTATCAATCATACCAAAAATCGTCGAAGGCCGCCTCATCACGAATCCTCCTCTCAAATCTCGGTGACAACCTCCACAATCTTAGAGAATGCAGTCGAAGACCGCCCATCTCGTGCTATCTTCTCAAATCTTTGGTGACGACGTCCACAATCTTAGCGAATGATGTCGAAGACTGCCCATCTCGTGCTATCTTCTCAAATCTTGGTGACAACCTCCACAATCTTAGCGAATGTTGTCGATGACTGCTTCATTTTTGAATCGTTCTTTCCTCAAATCAAATAATAACTTCCTCAATCATAGTGAAAGCTATCGAAGGTCGCTTCATCTAAAACCATCCTTCTCAAATCCAAGCGAGAGACTTCATATCTTAAAGTCCCTCTGTTGAAAGTTTCTTCATCTTAAATCTTCAAATCAACCCTTCCATCTTTGAAAAATCTTTTTCAAGAACCATATCTGCGATTCTTAAAGGCTTCAAATTGATTTGTGAAAATCTTCCATCCTAGGAACTCTTTGTGAACCATTATGTTGGTGCTTTTACTGTATGTAAACCATTATGTCAGTGCTTCTATGGTTTATGAACCATTATGTTGGTGCCTTTGCGATGAGCCAATGTTTAGGCGCTTTAAGCCAAGTGAGACGAACTTTCGCCAGGTCAATCACTTGTTTGCGATTGTAATCAAACCAACTACTTAATCATGTCAAATTGCTTATAGGGGCTAACTGGCGTACCAAGGAACTCGGTCTGCATAATCCAATATGGAGGCCACACATTGCGTCGCTGCACCAGCGCCTGTTGGAACTATTTGGCGCCACGCTTTTCTTTTGTCGCCCGGTGATAGATGTTGTCGTCAGGCAACAACCTTGTCATCTGGCGCTAGAGTCAGGTCTTCCATATTTTTCTTTCGTCGCTTCTGTTGTTCGTTGCTCGGTTTCGCTTCGAACTCTAAACTTGGTCGTTTCCTTTCAACCAAATCCGCTCAAATCTTTTCTGAATTAAAGCTCTTCATCTCTAATTTACTTATCCATGTAACTCCTCTCATCTTGGAAGAACCTCATGTGTCATATTCGCATTTTTTTCAAAAAAAATCTGGGAATGTCCTCGCTTGCTGGGATGCACCTGCATTTATATTTTTTGCTATAGGACTTTTCTTATCTTTTTTAATTATCTTAGGGTTGACCTAAGGCTTAGTGTTACTTGACTCATTAATTGACACGACTCAAGGTATAAACCTGACTTAATGATGACTCACTTCGTGTGACTCGTGTGTGCATAGTGTTGACTCAATGTGATAACACGACATGACTCAATGTGATAACACGACATGACCCAATGTGTTAATGACTCGAAATGCAGAAAAACCAAAATTTTCTGTCATTTTTGTGGAGGGTACCGACTTTCTCCTGAAAAAGAAAGACGCGAAAAAGAATCGAAGTAAAGTTTTTTGGAAGTGCATGTTGAATGATAATCAAAAGTTGTTGATACTATTTCTCAAGGTGCGAGGATTAATCCATCCTAGGCTATGTTAATTAATGACTCAATGATGAAAACATTTGGGTAACTTAGGCGCGAAGGCTAAGCAGTTCGTACTTTGTGATGCGATGATGATTGATGTTGATATGACAAGGCATGCTTCAGCGTTGGGCTAAGATTTCATGACAAAGGGTTCCTAAGGGAATTATATTTGGTCATGTATCCGTGATGTGTGTGAAAGTGACACTAAGGTTAGGCCGTAAAGGCTAAATGTGTAAAAATATATATAGAAGAGTCAAATGGTGGTGACTCTAAGGCTGGGTAGGCTAATGATGTAGGGATCAAGCCCTCAATTCTAGCTCTAAGTATGTAGGCGGATGAGCATAGGAGATCCTTTGATATGTTCATGATGTGTGAATGTGAATGCATTTTTATTACGACCGCACCTCGGTGTAAGGTTGCCTACGTATCCATTAGGAATCAGGCCGAACGTAGCTCTAGCCGAACCTCGCACAAGTGTGTGTATACCTTAAAAAAGGTCTTTTTAAGGGTTGTAACGTGGTTACGCTAAAGGTTGAAGAAGAAGGGGATACAGGCTCAAGACCCTCGATAAACCCCTAAGGTGTGCAACCTTGCATTTGAATCTTTGTATTTTCATGCTTGAGGTTTCTCACTCTTTTTTATCTCTCTTTTTTTGCTTTATTTATTTTATTTTGAACCTATAAGTGTAGGCAATCCCGATCATGCGGTTTATCACTCACTTGGCATTCATGTTTCTCAGGCACTCAATAAGAAACGCAATCTGAGACGTGTTCATATCAAAGACATGTTCATGTCTAAGACATTGGAACACTTGCCCTTTTGTACACTTTTATTTATTTTTGCTTATCTTTTGCTATTTTAATATTTTGAAATCACTCAAGCTTTTTTTTTAAAAAAATTGCATAAGTTGCACACCATCCCATCCCAGGGTTAGGTAGATATGGGTTGAAAAAGGAAAGGTCTATCGTTAGACGAGGCTTAAAGTGGTTTATCAAAAAAGGATTGCAAATTTGAGGGGTGAAATGTGATATGATGTGGCTACAAGGGGTGCCTCAAATCATTTGTATATCTTGTGTTTAGTTTGACATGGATATTTTTTTTAAAAAAAGAAAGAAATGCAATGTAACGAAATGATCATATGCAAGAAAATAAATGCTCATTTTTATTAAAGGAAAGAAATAACGGTCCTACAAAATAAATCTAAGGAGAATAAAAAGGTGCCTATGCTAGACTTATTGGGGGAAAGGATAAATAGAAGAAAAAGAAAAAAGGAGGTCACGAAATCTTGTCGTTGAAGCTCGCCTCTTGTCTTGTGTAGTTTGCTTTATCATCACTCGCTCTTCTTGCTAGCTGGAGGCATGGGAAGCTTGTCATTATCGATCAAATGTTGGATAGCCTCCTTTAGCTTTTAACAACTCTCAGTAGTATGACCCCTACCTTGATGATATTTGCAATGTGTATTTGGATTCCAACTAGGCAATCTCTTTTCAGGTGCGGGATTTTGAATAGGTCCAATGGGAGTGATTATCCCTTAGCATGGAGTCGATCGAAGGCAGTATCATAGCTCATCCCAATGGGAGTGAAGTCTTTCCTTAGTTGCTTCTTAGATTGTAATACCCGTATTTTTAAACCCGTTTAATGAACTATTAATTTTGTTTTTACTTGAATACATCATAGTTTATTAATAATACATATTATTATGCTTTAAAGTGACTCAAAAGAATTTTATTTAGTTTTATTTACGAAAATTATTTGGTTAAAATTATGTTTTTTTATAAAAGATTTTGATATGCAAGCCGGGAATTTAGTATCCAAATATATGATTTTTCTACTTTGAGTATTTCTTTGCTCCAAGCCAAAGGACCTAAGTCCATTTCTTACTCCTAAAGCATGACCAAAGTCACAAACTTCCTTTACAAGCTTGAATACTTGACCTCCAAGTTGTTGACATCATACATGATGTCAATAGCATGACCTCATAAACTTCCTCTACAAGCTTGAATACTTGACCCCCAAGTTCTCAAACTCTATAAATAGAACCAAAGTTCAGCCATTTTAATCAAAAAGTCTCTTGCTCTTAAAGCTTCATCCTTCTTTTCTTCTTTCTTCCTCCCATTTTCGTACTACTTCACCCCTATATGTTCCAGGCCATTTATCAACCACTTCCGGTCATTTTTAGCCTTTTGTTGTTTGAGATAAAGTTGTTCTTCTAAAAAAATCCTTGAGGTCAGGCTCAAGAATCACCCAATTCGAAGTTATATACTATGAGATATGGCTTCTGCAAGATCTGACTCCTTTTCAACTTGAACCTTCCCGTGAGCTTTGCTACTTTATATTGTTTTGTGATTAGTCTTTCAAAACTAATATCTATTTTCAATTTATGATTTTTGTAAGGTTTCATATTTGATTCTTATTTAAAATACTCCATATAATGTTTATTTAGGAGATAGTTCGTGGTTGTAAATCTAGGTGGAATAGTTGTAAAGATCAAGGTACGTACTCGTGGCTAGATCTTTAAATATGTGATTTTATACAAATGTGTTTTGTGTTTTGAATGATGAAATATGTTTGAATGTTGAACAAGGATTTATGAATGTTTATGAAATGAATATTGTGAAATTTTTTACTGTTTGATCTTTTGAAATAATTTCAATGTTCTAAAAGTTGCTTATACACATACTTGAATTCAAATTCATTTTAAAGAGCAAAAATTGTTGAAATCCCATACATGGGAATTGGAAGGTTGATATATCAAAGATATGTATTGGATTTTTATGACTCCCACTATGTGGAGATAAAATTGAAGACTATAGACTATGTATGACCTAGTATTTCCCCTTGATAGCACTATGTAAGGAGTTACTAGCTTGGGGGGGGGGGGGGGCTGTGCACACTTAGGTGGAAAAATGGATTACGAAAATATTGATCCTCCATTTCTATTGGAATCTATTTTGGGAAAGTCGTTGGTTTTGAAATGTTGATAATTTTTGGAATGTTTCTAAATGTTTCTTAATGTGAAATTTCTATTTATGGAAGGTTTGAATAATTGTTATTTATAAATGCTAAACCTTACGAAAGCATGTTTAATTAAATAACTTGATTTTACGTATCTAGCATTGGTATGTACTTAGCGTTTTTGCTAATACGTATTTCTCTTTTGTTTTGGCTTGGCCCTACTTATCATTTTGATAAGTAGATAGGTGATGATGACTCGACGTTATCTAAATGTGGCATTGGGGATGAAGGGCGATAATCATGTAGTCTAGGTCTCATGGTTGACGTTTTGTATGAAAAATTCTCATATGGTTCAATTTTGAAATCTACTATTACTATTATTATCAATATGTAAAAGTTAAGTATGTATTTTCTCCGCTGCAAGTCTCTGTTTTGAAAAGCCTTACGTAATCACGTGGCGGTAATGCTCCTAAGTTACTCTCTTAAATCATGTTTTATAATAATTATTATTATTAGAGAGTAATTTGGGGGTGTTACATAGATCCTTAGTTATCCATGGCCAAGACTTCTCTGAGATCAAAGGTACTAACATTGTTACTAGAGTGGGCGTTTTCGGAAGAGGAATGATTGTAGTTCTTCTTCCCTTTCCAGCCACTATGGTTATTATTGTTAGTAGTTTTTTTCTTTGCGAGATCATCTTCAATTTCAATACCGATATCATAGACGGCCTTGAAAGTATTCAAGTTGTGTTGATATTTTAAGTGCTTTGAATATTTTTCTTGTAAAGTTTTGATGAACATCCTCACGGATTCTTTTTCGGAAGGTACCTCAATCATATTAGCGGAAGTTTCCCTCCATTTATTGAAGAAAGAAGTAAAGCCTTCGTTCTCTTTTTGTCTTAGCACCTCAAGTTTTCTATAATTTGTTTCGACTTGAATATTGCACTTATATCTATCAATGAAAGTGCTTACTATCGATTCCCAGGTAGAGGTTTTTTCTTTGTCAAGGGAGAAGAACCATTGTTGGCAAACGGTTTCAAGAGATAAGGTAAACAAGGAATGAAAGACTTTCTTATCAATCCCCTTAATGTTCATTATAGTTTCAAAGGCTCTTAAGTGAAGATAAGGATTATCTGTTGCCTTGAATTTAGGGATGTCGGTGGCATTGAACTTCTGCGGAAGAAGCTCCTTGTCCACCAAGACCCCTTGTGAACTAATGACTTGAAACTTGTAATCACTAGATAACTTGATCAAGCTTTCTTGCATAAGGTCCATTTGTTGTTGCTTCACAGGGTCATTAATTTGAAGGGTTAAAGCCTTCAACGCTTCAGTTATGTCAGTCAATTGACTCCTAAGTTCGTTGACTTCTTCCTGAGTTTCCATTATCTTTTTAGCTTTTCTTTTCCGACTCACTGGTTTATCAAAAAGTTGAACTTGAATGAAGGTGTTGTCCTTGATTAATCACCCTTCTCTCCTTGACCAAGTATTGTGGAAAGGGAAATTAGGGATATTGACTGTTAATTATTTGACTCAAACTCTATTCAACATGCATGGATGGAAGAAGATAGAAAGAATGAAGGTTGTGATATGGAAGAATCATGTAGAAAATGGAAAGATGATGTAGATGGAGAGATATGAAAAAAAAATTAGGAATAGAATGTACCCCCAACTCAAATGACGGAAAAAAATCGACTCATGCAAGAACCTAAGACATGGTCATGGTGTATATACATATTAGGGTGTGCTTTACGTTGTTAGTGCAAGTGACATCCTTTGACTCTTGTGTAAGACCATGGGACTTAGTGTCTAGACTCAATTAAGAACTTAACAAAGGTACCGTTATTAACCAATTAATCGAATTGATTAGCAAACTGTTTACTTAGACTCATAGTGATGACTCAAGCAAAATACCGAACTGTCGCCAAAGCAACAGAACTCTTGCCACACTTTGCAGTGCAGAGCTAGACGACAGAGTTGTCGCCAGGCGTTGCACAACACAGTGTGTCGCTGCAGTCCAAATTGTGGCGCCATTGCTGGAACGTTAATTTGGGACTGCTTTAGGTCATACTAAGTCAATTCCGATTAAATTATTAGACTTTAATTACTCAAAATAAATAATTAATTAATTAGGCAAAGTCTTTTTAGTCATTAATCAGTTTATTTAGTCTTAAATACAAGTCAAACAAACGGTTAGGAAAAACACATAGAGTATGCACAACAAATAATGCATAATTAGGCAAGTAGGCACAATATGATGCAATGAGTTCGCAACCTAACCATGACTCTAGTTCTCTAAAGTTCGGGATATGGGTTAGTCAAAGAGGGTCCATGGTTAATTGTCCGGATGCACTACGCGAAAGCCTTACCTTTTGAAGGGTTGGTGCGAGTGAATGGGAACCGCGAGTTAAAAACTCGCTTCCATGGTTTGGTGAATTCAACATTCTCGGATGTACCCTTTGTTGCACAGAGCATTCAATCAGGTATATGGAGCATAAATTCCCAGAGGGTTATGTCCATATGTAGAACACATATGGAATTCAGAAAAGTGAGAAAAACTCAATCAGGAAGTAGGATCGAGCAAACAATGCTTAAAACTGGTTCAAATTAGAATGTATATTTCTGGCTCGTCATTGGAAGAACTTGGCTTCAGCGAACAGAGGTCGTCGCCGCAATTTTGTTCTTTCGCCTGGCGACAAGAGTGTCGCCTGGCAGCAGGGTCAAATCGTTGGCCACAGACTCTGTTTTCTGACGCCAGTTTCTTCATGCCTCGGCAGCTTTCTGTGCTCGATAAAATTTTCCAGTTTCGCGCAGCATTATTTCGATCCTAGTTGTGAAGGATATTCCTCAAATTTCCTACGTGTAAAAATCCTATGTTTTTAACTCATTACGGATGGTCTTTTCAATGAGATCTTTTTTTATGCATATAACAATAATGTTAATCAAAATTACACACATGAAATACTTAGAACTTTTCGAGTCTCAACCACTCATTCTAAGTCATTGCCAAAATAAATTTTAGGAATTAAAATAGAAATCCTCCCCAGTAGAGTCGCCAAAAACTGTAGGGAATATGTCAAGCATTACCCTAAATTTATATGTCAAGCATTACCCTAAATTTGAACCCCACTATGATCATACACTTAAGCATGGCGGCGTCCAAAGGGAAAGAAGATAGAGCAAAAGAGTCACCAACAAGTTTTAGGAACTTGTAAACCGTTCACACGGTGAAGGTTACAACCCTTAACGATCCAAGAGATTGTTAACTCCAATAGGTCTGGAACCATGACTGGTAGTTTGGGGATGAAGGTACAAATCCAACCTAAAAGAGATTGAACCTGCCCTAATAATAGGCTTCTACTTTATTCTGATCGTATTCATGTGCACTTTCTGACTAACATGCAATCAATATGATTAACCCTAAACCTGTTTATTCTATGTTGGTTGAATATTAATGCACAAACAAAACTATTATTGGCGATCACTTGAATTATAATCACACTAACCCTAAACAAGATTATTAATTATCTTATTAAGCGTGATTACAAGTACAAATTCCCTTTAAACATGCATAAAAGGTGTGATCAAGAAATAACAATAATCATCAAGCAACATAATAATAATAATGATAATAATCATGTTAAAGTATAATAAGAGCAAGATCCTAGGCATGATACTAACAAGTTTAATAACAAACACTAGCATGTTACTAAACAATAAAAGATAAAAGCTTTAGCCCTACCATGATACTAATATGAATATCAAGAAAGAAAACGAAGCATCGCAGGAATCACAATTATCATATTTGATATTAGAAATTTTAGTTGTTACCCTAAATATGATACTAGGAAGATTAAAACACCCTAAACATGATTTCTATATCATAATTGATGTACACGTTCTATACCATATTTTACCCTCATTTTATAGCTATTTTCGTATGGTTTCTGAGCTCTACGGAGCTATTTCTCGCTAATATTCTCTTCTCTAGTGTGGCTTGGTCTATTTGATTGATTTTGTAGGCATATGAAGAATTTCGGATGATTTGGTCTTGTTTTAGATAGCCACGAGAGCCTATTAAGACGGAGAAGATTTTTCCCGTGTCCACCCTGGAGGGCAACATTGCCCTGGCAGCCAGGGCGAAGGAAGGAAGAGAAGAGCATTGGATGGAGAGTTTAGCTTTTGTCCGCCCTGGAGGGCAACATTTCCCTAGCAGACCGGGCAAACGAGGTACTACACCAGGAAGTTACGTGAAGAAGCGCTTGGGCGATTTTGTCTCTCACGCCCGACCGAGCGGCTTTGCCTGGTCTGACCGGGCACGGTTTTGCAGAGCCGTTTTCCTATTTTTTTCGGGATTTTCTTAATTATAGGATATAAATATCCTTTGTAAAGCCCGACTAAAACACTTAGTTATTATCTTTGCAGTTTTTAAACACTATTAGAACCCTAATATTCTCTCTAGATCTAGATTACATTTCACTTTCAAGTTTTGATCTTTGTTCATCAACAATTGGTACTCTTATTCATTCAAGCAATTGGTATTCATCTTTATTTCTTCTTTTACTTTTAATTTCTTATTAATCATGTTTTCTTCGTTGAATATTGTTTTTGCATTCGTTAATATGTGTGAGTAGTTTCTTTATTCCAAGATCTAGCGGAACCCGAATATGATTAATGCATGATTTAATTCTTTAAATTCTCTAATAATAATTGTAATTGATATGCTTAATTGATTAGGTTTATGCCAATACTAGATTAGGGATAATTGGTATTGTTATTAATCCTTTATTTTAATCGCAACGGGGGTTGGGTTTTGACAGATTTGAATAAATCAATAAAGGGTTTGAAGTTCATCACGGGAGTAGTTGAATAGATGACTAGGAAGTTAGAGTAATGTGCTCAAGGTCTTTAATTTACTTGATTCCACGGAATTAGGCTTGATTGTGGTTAGAGAAGCCATTGATAACTCGGTAGAGACCATTTGTATTATTCATGGATTACTTTTCCTCATTAATCAATTGAATTATGCGTTAGGGGTAAAACGACTATTGCATTGATTGTATTCGTGGTGATGCTTGATCTTGGATGTTTTTAGCATTGAATTGTCATTTTTCTTTGATTTAATCGTTTTAATTAGTTCTTTCGTTATTGATTCTCATTTATTTGATTTGGCTACTTGTTTAGTAATTGCTTGAGTCTATTTAACTAGTTGAACCATAGTATCTTGGGATGCGACCCTTGCTTGCCTGTCTACATAGTAGTGGTCTAGTTAGGTTTATTTTTGTTAGGTACGCGACACGCCTATCAAATTTTGGCGTCGTTGCCGGGGACTAACGGTTTTATACTAGATATTTGTGATTCGTTTTTACTAAGCTTTATCTGTTGCTTCGGCTATTGTCTCTTGTGTTCTTGATTTCTTTGCTTTTAGTTCTTTGTTTCATGCAAACTCGACGTTCAGGGTCAGACGATTTAATTCCACTTGATTCTGAAATTGAAGCAACTGCAAGGAGACGAGGAGGTAGAAGAAGGAGAAATCAAAACCTTAGAAACATGGTCGATCTAGGAACAAAGTCTCTTTTGGAATATGGCATTCCCGATACCACAACGGGACTCCTCTCCATCTTTGTATGACCACCCGTTACTGCTCAGAACTTTGAATTGAAGCCACAGTTCATTCAATTCATCTCTAATGATTAATTTGCAGGCACACCTCACGAATGCCTTGTCAGTCACATTGATAGTTTCTTGGAAAAGTGCGATACTATGAAACTAAATGGTGTTATAGATGATTCTATTACACTTCGCCTTTTCCCTTTCTCATTACGGGATAGAGCAAAGGAATGGTTGAGAGATGAAGGTACTGGCTCTTTTGACACATGGGATAAACAAGTGAAAGCTGAAAGCTTTTCTAGTCAAGTTCTTAGGACAGGAAAAGACTGCAAGGTTGAGAAATGAGCTATCTACTTTCGGGCAGTCAGATGATGAGTCCTTATATGAAGCATGTAGGAGGTTCAAGTGATTACAGAGACAATTCCCTCACCATGGTATTCCTGAATGGATGTTGATCCAAACCTTTTACACTGGTTTGACTCATAAGTTCTGAATCTATATTGAAGCTGCATATGGGGGTTCTCTTCTGACTAAGAACCCGACTGAGGCAAAGGAGCTAATTGAGAAGATGGCGGCAAATGATAATTACCATCCAGGAGGACGACGTAGTGTTATAAAGGGAGGTATGCATGATGTTGATGCTCTAACCCTTTTAACTAGCTCTATGCAGGCATTGACAAGTAAGTTTGACAAGTTCCAAGCAACATATTCTAGCTCATCTGCTGAAACTTGTCAAATGTGTCATGTACAAGGTCACATTGCCCCTGATTGTCCACAAAGTTCACATGAGATGTCGATTGAGGAAGCCAATGCATTCTACACTTCAAATCCCAAAAGGCCATATGATCCTCATTCAAACACATACAATGAAGGTTGGAAACATCATTCATATTTCTCTTACATGAATACCCAAGCTCAACTAAATCCATCTCCACCACCACCTCGAAACAACAATTATAATGCACCACCTGGTTTCCAAGCAAGACAACCTCTAGTCTAACAACCTATGCAACCACCTCCACAAAAATCCAACTTTGAGTTAATGCTTGAGAACTTCGTTACCACAACGAACAACTACATCCAACAACTACAAGCTCGGAATAAGCTCATGGAAAATCAAATAAGTCAACTTGCTCATCAAGTTGGCCAATCTGTGAAGACTCCGGGCGCTTTTCCGGGTCAAACAGAGAAACCACCGAAGGGGCATATGAATGCTGTGACTTTGAGGAGTGGAAAGCAGTTGGAATATCCTCCCACGAGGGAGCCATCCAAGGAGGTTGTGGATGAGGTAGTCCCAAAAGATAAGGTGGTCGATGGTACTGCGTTTGAGGAAGAGCCAAAGGAATCAACTCCACCACCATTTATTCTGTATGTGCCGCAAGTTCCTTTCCTGCAAAGGTTGGCTCAAGCTAAATTAGAGAAGAAGTATGGAAAATTTCTTGATATTTTGAAGAAGCTTCACATCAACATTCCATTCTTAGATGCAATATCCGAGATGCCATCTTATGCAAAATTTTTGAAGGATATGCTCTCTAACAAGAAGAAGCTAGAGGAGAATGCTACTGTTGTGTTGAATGCAGAGTGTAGTGCTATGTTGCAAAATACACTTCCTAAGAAATTAGGTGATCCAATTAGCTACTCAATTCTAGTGAAGCTTGGGGATATAGAGATCAACAAGGCATTATGTGATCTTGGTGTAAGTGTGAGTCTCATGCCGCTCTCTATTTGCAAGAAACTTCAAATGGGTGAATTAAAGCCTACGCGCATGTCTCTACAACTTGCGGATAGGTTGGTGAAGTTTCCCTTGGGTATACTTGAAGATGTTCCTCTTCGTGTGGGAAAATTCTTTATCCCATGCGATTTTGTTGTGATGGAAATGGAGGAGGATGCACATGTCCCTATTATACTTGGTAGACCATTCTTAGCCACTGCAGGTGCAATCATTGATATGATGAATGGAAGAATCACTTTTGAGGTGGGAGACGAGAAAATGGAGTATTCACTCTTGAATGCTATGGGAACTCCTTCCATGGGAAAACTATCTGCCAAGTGGATGTCCTTGATGACTTAGAACGTAAGCAACTTCCCTTAATCAAGACAGATGATGCATTGGAAACGGTGTTGGTAGGAGGCACCAATGAGGAAGAGTGGGAAACAAGGGAGTACACGCGGCTACTTGAGGAAGGAAAAGCAAATCCAACCACCGCTCTAGTGAAGGAAGTCCTTCGTGTATCAAGTGTTGGGGAGAGTACTACGCCTCCCGAGGTAGAGTTGAAACCCCTTCTCTATACTCTTAAATATGCATATCTTGGTCCTAATAACACATATCCTGTTATTGTTAATGCTGAGCTTAATGACACAAAATTAGAGCAACTGCTCACTGTTTTGAGAAAATACAAAAGTGTTATTGGGTACACCATTGATGATATTAAGGGTATTAATCCCTCATTCTGTATGCATAAGATAATTCTTGAGGACAATCATACCTCCTCCATAGAACCTCAAAGACGAATTAATCCAAACATGATGGAGCTAGTTAAAAAAGAGGTTCTTAAATTGCTTACTTCAGGAATAATTTACCCTATCTCAGATTGTAAGTGGGTTAACCCTGTACAAGTAGTTCCAAAGAAAGGAGGTATGACCGTTGTCAAGAAGGACAAGGGTGAGCCAATCGCCACTAGAACTGTTACTGGTTGGCGAATGTGTATTTATTATAGGAGATTGAATAAGGCCACCAAGAAGGACCATTTCCCCTTCCCTTTATTAATCAGATGCTTGAACGTTTGGCTAAGCATTCCTTTTTTTGATACTTGGATGGATACTCTGGTTTCTTTCAAATTCCCATCCGTCCATGCGATCAGGAAAAGACTAATTTCACATGTCCCTATGGCACCTTCACCTATCGAAGAATGCCATTTGGATTATGTAATGCTCCAGCCACGTTTCAACGTTGTATGATGGCAATTTTCTCAAGTCTTATTGAAAATTCAATGGAAGTTTTTATGGATGACTTCTCTGTCTATGGAACATCTTTTGATGTATTTCTAAAAAATTTGGAAAAGGTGCTTCATAGATGTAAAGAAGTCAATTTAATTTTAAACTGGGAAAAATGTCATTTTATGGCATAACAAGGAGTTGTTCTAGGCCATGTGGTGTCAAATAAGGGTATTGAGGTTGATAAAGCAAAGATAAAGGTCATTGAGCGACTACCCCCTCCTAATTCTGTAAAAGGAATTCGGAGCTTTCTTGGTCATGCAGGATTTTATAGGCGATTTATTAAAGATTTTTCAAAAATCGCTAGACCTCTAACTGAGATTTTGGCCAAAGATGCCCCACTTGTATTTACTGATGCTTCTCTTTAGGCTTTTAATAGGTTTAAGGAAGCTTTGATCTCCGCTTCCGTTATGCAACCCCCGGATTGGACCCTACCATTTGAAATTATGTGTGATGCTAGTGACTATGCGATAGGGGCCGTCTTGGGGCAACGGAAGGATAGAAAACTTCACGCTATTTATTACTCTAGTAAAACTCTTGATTCTGCTCAAATAAATTATGCCACAACTGAAAAAGAGATGCTAGCAGTAATTTATGCAATAGAGAAGTTTCACTCATACCTTGTTGGTTCAAAGGTGATAATCCACACAGATCACGCTGCATTGAAATATTTGATGACTAAGAGTCACGCTAAGCCGCGGTTGATTCGATGGGTCCTTCTGTTGAAAGATTATGACATCTAGATAAGGGACACAAAAGGGACTGAGAATGTCGTTGCAAACCATCTTTCTCGCCTCCTTCTTGATAAGGGGGATGGAGATGACCTCCCCATTGATGATTCTTTCCCTGATGAACATTTATTAGCACTTTCTCAAATTGAATCACCTTGGTATGCTGATTTAGATAATTTTTTTGTCCACGGGTACATTGCCTCATGGCTACTCATCTCAACAAATGAAGAAATTCTTTTACGAGGGAAAGAGACATTTCTGGGAGGATCCATTCTTATACAAATTATGTGCGGATGCAATTTCGAAGACGTGTCCCGGAAGGTGAGGTAAACCATTTTATTTCTCATTGCCATGACTTATCGTGTGGTGGACATGCAGGTCCTACAAAAGCGACCGCGAAGATTTTACAATGTGTTTCTATTGGCCAACTTTTTTCAAAGACGTCTATGCATATGTTAAGGCATGTGACCGTTGTCAACGGACTGGTGCTATTTCAAGGAAGCACGAGATGCCACTCAATAACATACTCGAGGTCGAGTTGTTTGACATGTGGGGGTAGATTTCATGGGACCATTCCCTTCTTCCTATGGTAATCGATATATTCTAGTAGCCGTTGACTATGTTTCAAAGTGGGTTGAAGCAATTGCTACTCCAACCAATGATGCTCGGGTGGTAAGTAAGTTCTTAAAGAAAGTTATTTTTCCTCGTTTCGGTTTACCACGTGTGTTAATTAGTGACAGGGGAACACATTTCTTGGAGATTCGGTTTGAAGCAATGCTGAAAAATTATGGAGTGCAACACAAGGTTGGAATTGGCTATCACCCTAGCGGTCAAGTTAAGGTGTCCAACCGAGAAAAAAAATCTATTTTGGAGAAAACAGTCGCTAGAACAAGGAAGGATTGGTCGGTTAAGATCGATGATGCGTTATGGGCATACCGAACGACATTCAAAACGCCAATGGGTACCACTCCATATAGATTGGTGTATGGAAAGGCATGTCACTTACCCATCGAGCTAGAACACCGAGCATTTTGGGCCATCAAGAGTTTAAATTTCGATGCTCAAGAAGCGGGTGAAAAGATATTGTTACAGTTAAATGAGCTAGATGAGCTTCGCCTTGAAGCTTATGAGAGTTCAAAGTTGTACAAGAAAGAATAAAAAGATGGCATGACAAGGGTCTCGTGAGAAGAGAATTCAAGGAAGGAGATCAAGTCCTTTTACTCAACTCAAGATTGAAGCTATTCTCCGGTAAGCTTCGTTCTAGGTGGTCAGGTCCATTCAAGGTTGGCAAAGCCTACCCATGGCACTATTGAATTATGGAACAAAAATGGTGGTACTTTTAAGGTGAATGGCCAGAGACTAAAACACTACCGAGTTGGTGATCCAATCGATAAGAGAGTAGATATCTCACTCTCAAATCCGACAAAAGAAAGTTGAGCAAAAAGGTGGTCAAGCTTTTGACCATATAAACAAGCGCTTACGGGAGGCAACCCGTCTTTATTTTATTTTTTTATTTTCATTTTCTTTCCTTAGTTTTCCTTTTTTTAAGATAATGTTAAGAGATTTATCGAGCAATACTCATCGTTAATAATTGTTGTGTAGGTAAAGAGTTAAGGAATTTTTGAGAAAAGCGAAGAAGCTCTCACCGCCCTGGCAGCCCGGGCAAAGCTGACCTACCGGGCGCAAGAAGCAGCAAGAGAAAATGAGGCGAGAAATCTCGACCTCCCTCCGCCCAGTCAGCCCGGGCAACGTTGCCCCAACGGGCACGAGAACCATCGAGAAAAGAAAAAGAAAAAAAAAGAAGAAGAATGGAAGAAGGCCGAAACCCCTTCCGCCCGGTCAGCCCGGGCAAGGTTGTCGGACCGGGCGCGAGCCGCAATTCCACCCAGCTCAAAAAAAAAAATTCCCGCCCGGGTAGGTCTGCCCTACCGGGCGCGAGAAGCAGCCACCCAGCAGGTTTCGAAAAAAAAAATCGAAACCTCAATATCGTCGCCCCCCTCCTTCCTCTTCTCTTTCTATTTCTTTTCTCATCCTCCAGTTTCACACTCTCTCTCTAAAAATAATCCCCAATTCCCATACCCTAACCCTAACCCCAATTTTTTCCATCAATTACTACCAATTCATCTCAAATTCACATCTTTACCCATCATTCACTTCTTTTCCATCATCCTTTTTATCTTTCTCTACCAATTTCCCACCATACCCATATATTTTTCTAGAGAGAGAAAGCTTGAATATTCATCAATGGCTACAAGGAAGAGGAGTAGGATTGCAATTCAAGAACCGGCCATGGACCTCAAGAGTGTGCCGGAATTTCCAGATATCAAGTTCGTGAGGCAATTTCCAAACCAAAAGGTTAGGTTTTCGGAGCTTATGCATCGGAAGCTAATTCCTACCCGTTTTATTGATCATGCTTTTCTTGCTAAGTTAGGAATTAATGATGAATGTAAGCTTTTATTTTCAAAACTTGGTATGACTCAATTATTCAACATGGTTCATAACACTTATGAAGATCTTACCCTTGAATTTTTGAGCTCTTTTGGAATTGAAAAGAGGAGGAATGGGTTGGTAACATATGTTTCCTATAGGTTGTTAAACAATAACCATAGACTCACTTTGGATGGGTTTGCTAGAAAATTTGGGTTGCCATCACATGGTCTACAATCTCAACCGGACCATTTAATTTCAGGGGATCTTTGGCTAGCTTTAACAGGAGAACAAATAAACTCTTGGCAACATGCTTCCGCTAACAAAATTCACCAACCCGCCCTTAGGGTTTGGACCCGTACTACGGGGTGGACCATTTTCGGGAGGATAAAGCCCCATAATGTGAGAGTTGATGAGGCGGCAATTTTGGGTAGTCACTTGAGAACACAGCCCGCTGAACATGCTTATACCATGAACATAGCCCACCTTTTTGCCCTTCACCTTAGGAAACAAAGTTGTACTTTCACCACCCTTAAGGCCAATGGCGAACACACTCAAATTCCTATAGTTCTTGGTGGCCTTCTTACACACTTAGCGGTCAAGGAGGGTTTTGTTGAGGCTAGCAAGCAACCCGTGGTAGGTCCTAGCCTTTTGGATCAACAATACTTCATCCCCGTGGGTTGGATTTCCATAGAATCGAATAGTATTCGATGGCTCATAGGTAAAACCTCTCGTTCTATCTTTTTACCTGCACCCGAGCTCACTAGGATCCACTCTAATCAACCTTTCTATCTCTTGGAGACCCCGGGGCAGCCAATACCTCCCCTTGCCCCAGTCATGACCAACTTGACCTACTCTAGGCGATCGGATACTGGAGCTTCTTCTTCCTCTTCCCCCTCCGATCATGATGCCATCATGGCCGGTATCCGTGGTCTTGAGTTATCCCAGCAGGGCCTATCCTCTCGTCTTCAAACCGTGGAGACTGACCTTCACTTATGTATGTATCCTATTTATGACTTCTTCTGCAGGCAAGGTCACATTCCCAGGAATGGTCAGCATCCGTCTTGGTATGTCCTCCCCGATGACAGGAACTCTGCTGGTGAAAATGGAGCAGCTGATGATGATGTTAGCGATGATGGGAACCTTCACTGAGGTTCTCGAGAAGTACATTACCTACACCTCGTTGCAATAAGGTCATTTCCGAGTGTAGCTTGGGGGAGGATGTATATAGCTTCTGTTTTAGTATGCTCTCTTTTTCTTTGTCTTGCTAGATAGATTTAATTGCTTTGGGTAGTTTAGTTTATCGCTTTAAAAAAAAAACGTGTAAATCATGGCGATGAACAACTAGTAAACTACTTCCCTGTACCCCTATCCTTGATGATTAAAAGGTTTTTGGCTTGATTTTGATTGAAAGACTTGCAATGCGGATTAAATGATCATGATCTAATTTTGGATTGTCTTGTCCTAATGGAAATCAACTTTGCTCAACTGTGTATGAATCTGGAGCTTGACTTTGTTAACTGTGAGGCTTGAGCCTTTATTACTTATTCATGTGTGTTAGTTCCTGGTGTGAAATTGATCTTAGTTTTGTCTTGAGAATCTTAGTAGTGTGTCATGATACATTGCACATGCACGATGAGGAGGACGAAGACCATTTTTGTTAGGCAGCCTCTAGAAGAATTTAGAAACGTCTGTTCCCGTCTTGCTTACCCATGTTGTAGCCTTGTCTATATTCTTCATCTAAGTCACAAAATTAACCTATTGGCCCCAATTAGTAACTTATCCCAAGTCTAGCTTGGGGGAGCCATCTATCCGGGTGTTCTCTTATGGTTTGTGATGATGTTTTGGAGAAAATTAATCTGAAGCTTGAAGGTTTTTGAATTTTTGCTATATGTTCTATTTTTGAAGCCCTTATAGTTTGTTAAAATAAATAAATAAATAAATAATTCAGCTTCTTGATGGATAAATAAAAGAACTTCAAAAATAAGAATAGTGCGATATGATGAATTGTTATGTAAGGTGAATAAGGTGGTAGTTGCTCTCAATTCAAGTTATGTTTGGAGTGTGTATTCTTGTGAATTAGTTCGATGGGATTTTGATTGGTATTGTTCATTTTTGATGGCTTCCCTAAGGGACTATATTTGCCTACATTTCCCAAATTTTTCTTACCCATTTTCACCCGGCCTACATTACAAACTTGAAATAAGACCTTCTGACCTTCGTGCACAGTATTGTGTTCATGTGAAACGAGTCTTTTGTCAAAATGCTGGAGTATTTGTCACATTTCGAGTCGACAATTGACTACGTTGAGCGGCATTATCACTCTTTAAACACGCGAGTGTTGTGAGATAGGGGGGTTATCATCATTATTGGGATGGAGAGAGATCGGGCTCATTTTTAGCTCGCCACATAAAACTGTGCGGAGTGACCACTAGTGAGATATTCTAGTCAACGATTCCTTATGTGTACATGGTTGACTCTGTTTGATGGCCATTCGGGTTGATTGATAGTCTGAATGAGGTGATTGGTTGGCTAAGATGCTTGTGTGTGCGATTTCGATTTTGAGTATGATATTTTCAAATGTATTATGGGGTGAAGTATGTTTTTTTGGTTGTTGATAGTCATTGATTGTCTTGCTTGAGGGCAAGCTAGAAGCTAGCTTGGGGGAATTTGATGTACACGTTCTATACCATATTTTACCCTCATTTTATAGCTATTTTCATATGGTTTCTGACCTCTTCAGAGCTATTTCTCTCTAATATTCTCTTCTTGTACACGTTCTATACCTTGGTCTATTTCATTGATTTTGTAGGCATATGAAGAATTTCAGATGATTAGGACTTGTTTTGGATAGCCACGAGAGCCTATTAAGATGGAGGAGATTTTTCCCGTGTCCGCCCTGGAGGGCAACATTGCCCTGGCAGCCAGGGCGAAGGAAGGAAAAGAAGAGCATTGGATGGAGAGTTTAGCTTTTGTCCGCCCTGGAGGGTAACATTTCCCTGGCAGACCGGGAAAACGAGGTACTACACCAGGAGGCTACGTGAAGAAGCGCTTGGGCGATTTTGTCACTCGCGTCCGACCGGGCGGCTTTGCCCGGTCTGACCAAGCACGGTTTTGCGGAGCTGTTTTCCTATTTTTTTTTCGGGATTTTCTTAATTAAAGGATATAAATATCCTTTGTAAAGCCCGACTAAAACACTTAGTTATTATCTTTGTGTAGGGAATAGATTTCAAGCGTTAACCCCTAGCTTGAACCCCACTATGATCATACACTAAAGTACGGTGGCGTCCAAAAGGGAAGAAGATAGAGCAAAAGAGTCGCCAACAAGTTTTTTAGGAACTTGTAAACCATTTACGAGGTGAAGGTTACACCCCTTAACGATCCAAGAGATCGTCAACTCCATAAGGTTATGAACAAAATAAGGGTTCGGGGATGAAGGTACAAATCCAACCTAAAAGAGATTGAACCTGCCCTAATAATAAGCCTCTACTTTATTCTGATCGTATTCATGTGCGCTTTCCGACTAACATGCAATCATTAGGATTAACCCTAAACCTGTTTAATCTATGTTGGTTGCATATTAATGCACAAACAAACTATTATTGGCGATCACTTGAATTATAATCACAATTAACCCTAAACAAGATTATTAATTATCTTATTAAGCATGATTACAAGTACAAATTCCCTTTAAACATGCAATAAAGGTGTGATCAAGCAATAAAAAATAAGTCTCAAGCAACATAATAATAAATAATAATAACGATAATAATAATTATAATAATGATAATATCATCATAAATAAAATAATCATCATCAGAATAATAATAACAATAATATTCATAATTATCATAAATTATAACAATTATAATTATAATCATGTTCATGTTAATATTAAAGCATAATAGCAAGATCCTAGGCATGATACTAACAAGATTAATAACAAACCCTAGCATGTCACTAAGCATTAAAAATCAAATCTTTAACCCTAATATGATACTAACAATCATAAATATTAGGAAGAAAATAGGAAGCATCGTAACAATCATATTTAATATTAAAATTACCCTAGACATGATACTAGGAATATCATAATAACAATGTAAACATGATTTCTACATCATAAATCAATTAAAACCATTAAAGCACTTACTTTGATGCCTCGTACCTCTTTCTAATAACAAAATACACACGTTAGTAACTTCAAGGAAAATAATAAACAAACAATTAAATTAAATAATTGAAAAAGAGATTTGGGACCAAACCCTCAGAAATTAAACCTTTCACGTCTAGGGCGAAGGCAACTTCGAATATGGCTAGGTGTTTCTAGATCTTGCGAATGCGGAATTTTGTATTTGAGAAAAGGCTAGTTTAAAAAAGAGAGAGAGAGAGAATAATCAACAAAATCTTGATGAGAGTTGGTGAATGATTAAGAGAGAATTAGAGAATTAATGATTGCGAATGAAAACTGATTGTAGGTGAATTCGTGAGAATTGGTGAATGAAAACGGAGTTTTTAATACGCTATTTATAAAGAAAATCAGCCAAAAAAATAAAATATCAAAACAGAGCACTTGGCGCAAGCAAAACGAGCTTGGCGCACGCAAAACAGAGCTAGCGCCAACCCTTGGTAATTGGCGCCAGGCGCCAATGGCTAGCACCAGGCGCACGCCTGGCGCCAAGCCTGGTTTCAGGCGCCAATGCCTGGGGTCAAACGCCAAGCCTGTTTTTAACGCGTTTTCGAAAAATCAGATAAGTTTGCCGTACAGGAGGATAAAATCATATAATTTCCTCAAAAATGCTATTTGATTTTAATTAAAACTCTGAAAAGTCAAAAAGTCAATTTATCAATGCTAATTGAATTAGGAATGAAAAGAACCTTCTAGAAGATTCTAGAAAACTAAACCATTCCTAATTGCATTAGGAATGATAAATCATATTAGGCCCTCCTCTAGATCATTGGGCCGCATATAAGGCTCAAACCGAGCCCAGTTTAGTAAATTGGCCATAACTTCCTCAATATTCATCGGAATTGGGCTTTATAATATATCGTTGGAAAGCTCTTGTCAAGCCCCATCCAACTACACTACTATTGGACCCATATCATGGATCAACCAAACTGGATTGGCTGTTTTCTTAAAATAAGTTTTCAAAAACAGAGAGAAGAGAAAAGAAATTAAAACTATCCGCAACGCTAGACTTTCCACACTTTCACTTCATTCGATTATGATTCGACGTGAAAGGTACTCATCACTGGGTTTGGTTTTGGGGAGACACAAATGAGTGTCTACACTTTGCAGTTTTTAAACACTATTAGAACCCTAATATTCTCTCTAGATCTAGATTACATTTCACTTTCAATTTTTGATCTTTGTTCATCAACAATTGGTACTCTTCTTCATTCAAGCAATTGGTATTCATCTTTATTTCTTCTTTTACTTTTAAGCTTATTAATCATGTTTTCTTCATTGAATATTGTTTTTTCTTTCGTTAATATGTGTGAGTAGTTTCTTTATTCCAAGATCTAGCGGAACCCGAATATGATTAATGCATGATTTAATTCTTTAAAATCTCTAATAATAATTGTAATTGATATGTTTAATTGATTATGATTATGCCAATACTAGATTAGGGATAATTGGTATTGTTATTAATCCTTTGTTTTAATTGCAACGGGAGTTGGGTTTTGACGGATTTGAATAAATCAATAAAGGGTTTGAAGTTCATCACTAGAGTAGTTGAATGGATGATTAGGAAGTTAGAGTAATGTGCTCAAGGTCTTTAATTTACATGATTCCACGGAAGTAGGCTTGATTGTGGTTAGAGAAGCCATTGATAACTCGGGAGAGACCATTGGTATTATTCATGGATTACTTTTCCTCATTAATCAATTGAATTATGTGTTAGGGGTAGAACGACTATTGCATTAATTGTATTCGTGGTGATGCTTGATCTTGGATGTTTTTAGCATTGAATTGTCATTTTGCTTTGATTTAATCATTTTAATTAGTTCTTTCGTTATTGATTCTCATTCATTTGATTTGGTTACTTGTTTAGTAATTGCTTAAGTCTATTTAACTAGTTGAACCATAGTCTCTTGCTTGCCCTACGATCTACATAGTAGTGGTCTAGTTAGGTTTATTTTTGTTAGGTACGCGACACGCCTATCAATAACATCAATAAATCAATTAAAGCACTTACTTGGATGCCTCGTACCTCTTTTTAATAACAAAACACACGCGTTAGTAACTTCAAGGAAAATATAAATCAGAGAATTAAATAATTGAAATAGAGATTTGGGACCAAACCCTTAGAAATACCAAACTTTTCATGTCTAAGGGCGAAGGCAACTTCGAATTAGGCTAGGTGTGTCTAGATCTTATGAATGCGGAATTTTGCTTGAGAAAAGCTAGTTTATAAAAGAGAGAGAGAGAGAGTAATCAAGAGATTTGATCTTGATGAGAATTAGTGATGGAAAACAGAGGTTTAGGAGACTATTTATAGAGAAAATTAGCCGGATATGATAAAAAACGAATCAGAGTTTCGAAAAGAATAAAACACGACTGCAGCGGCAAACACGTATCTGTCGCCAAACGACAGACCTGTCGCCAGGCGACAGAGCTATCGTATGGCGCTGGAAATAATTTTCCACGTGTTTTCTTATTTTGATAAAGTTTAACCGTACGAGAGTGCAAAATTGTATTTTCCTTAAAAGCACTTCTTTTATTCTGATTAAAACTGTTAAAAGTAAACTAAAGTCAATTTATCAATGCTAATTAAATTAGGATTCAAAAGAACCTTCAGGAAGATTCTAGAAGACTATAATCAATCCTAATCGCATTAGGAATGATAAATCAATATTAGGCCATCCTCTAGATCATTGGGCTGTATATAAGAACCAAACTGGGCCCAGTTTAATAATCTGGCCATAACTTCCTCATTATTCATCGGAATTGGGCTTATAATATATCGTTGGAAAGCTCTTTTCGAACCCGACCAAAATACACAATTATTGAACCCTTGTCATGGACCAAACTAAACTAGATAGGATGTTTTCTTAAAATAGGTTTTCAAAAATAGAGAGAAATAAAAGAAATAAAAACTAACCGCAACACTAGACTTTCCACACTTTCACTTCATTCGATTATGATTCGACGTGAAAGGTACTCATCACCGGGTTTGGTTTTGGAGAGACACAAATGGGTGTCTACACTAACAAAATTCTAGGGATTTTATTTCACAAATTCAATAAGGGGTTCAACTAAAACAAAAAAAAATTCAAAAATGGCTTAAAAATTTTCAATTAAAATATCGATTTTAGTTTCAAGTTTATAAAAGGGATTTTTTAAAAGAAAACTAAAATGAAGGGATTTGTTTTTAGAACAACTTTTATGAGGGGGTTATTAAAAAAGATAAAACTAAAATCAAAAATCGCATTAAAGTGTTCAATTTCACCTAATGTTATGTACTTATGTTATGACCTATAAAAAGTATGCTAATCTGCTATCACAAATATTAAAAAAGTTCCCTCTAGAGCCGACTCTAGGGTTTTCTCTTGGGAGGGTTTCGATCTAGCATGGTGCTAGTTTTTGCTTCTCTTTCGAAGGTTTTTTTATTAGTGTTACGAGTGTTTTCTCGATTGCAATGGCCTCAATTGATGGTGAGGACGTTCAACATGACAAAAATCCAATACAAACAATCCAATTAAGGAACGAAGAAATTGATTAGGTTGAAGAGGGGAATGGAGAAGAGGAAGACCAGATTGAACTTGTGGTAGTCGGGAAAATCTGGACTTCTCGAAATGTTAATTCTAATGCCCTCATTAATACAATGAAGAAAGTTTGGAACCCTAAACCTGGCTGCGAAGCAAATATAATTGGGGAAAAAACCTTCTTTTTCCAATTTCATCACTGGAAGGACAAGGAATTCGTTATGGAGTCGCAACCTTGGCACTTCAATCACCATATTTTGATCCTTGACAATGTTGACGGTAATCTAAACCCTTTAAAATCTCTTTGAATAAGGTACCCTTTTGGGTTTGAATTTATAACCTACCCTTCAAGGGTAGAAATATTGAAGATAATGCAAAACGCTTGGGAGATAAAATTAGGACTTTCTTGACCATGGACAAATCTGATGTAATTGGCATAAACAAGTCGTTGAGAATGAAAATTCTCATTGATGTGGAAATGCCTTTGATGAGTAAGGTGGAAATAAGAACTAGGAGAGGTAGTATTGAAGTTCCAGTGAAGTATGAAAAATTACCTGTGTTTTGCTATGTTTGTGGGATGCTGGGACACGGAGAAAAGGATTGTTATGATATTTATGTTGCCAGGAAGTTTAAGGAGAGGCTACATGTCTCCAATCCATGGAAAGCCTCAAAATTTGATGAAAAAGATGAGGACAATCAGGTGGGAAATGCTACAAAATGATTGTTTGTCACCAAAAAACATTCTCTGCCAAAGAAGAGTGAAGAAGACATTGGTGAAGTTGTTCAGAAGCTGTAGGTTGTATCCCTCGAAAATAAGGTTACCTCAACCATTGAAAACAAGGACGATCAACGCACAAAACCCCTCCAATTACATGCTGATACATCCCTCGATGCACAGGGGAGTGTCGAGCCAGGTGAGAAGGAAGTTAAGGCTGCCCCAACAGAACTTGTGGAGAGGATTTTGGAGAGTGAGAGAGGTTTCAACAATGTAGGGGATAATGAAAAGGGACTTAATGCTATGAAGGGAGGAATGAGAAAGTGGAAAAAGATCAGTAGGAGTGGGGTGGGGGTGTCTCTAATCTTGATACTGCTGCTGCTGGTGGTAAAAGGGGTAGAGAAGGGGTGTTGGAGAGGGACGAAAGTGATCATGTCTAAAAAAAATTCGTTTATACAAAGCTTGCGACTGGTGTGGGACCATTGGCGGAGGTTGGTGATGACCAACCCCGCCAAACCCAATGAATATTTTAGCTTGGAACTTTCGGGGAATGGGCAATCCCCGTTCAGTTCGTCGGCTTCGAAAATGGAGCCATAAACATAGCCCTAGGTTACTATTTTTTTGTGAAACTATGGTGGATAAGAGTGTGGTGGAGATTCTCAAGGGTACACTCGGTTTTTAGGGAGCTTTTGGTGTGTCAAGTTGAGGCAAGTCCAGTGGGATATGCTTATATTGGAGGGAGGGGCAGGATTTTCGCATTACTTCTTTCTTTCATCATCATATATGTGGTGAAGTGTGGAGTGTAGGGTTTGTTTCATGGCGTTTTGTTGGAATATATGGGTGGCCGAAATCAGAAGAAAAATTCCAGACTTGGAATCTTATTTGAATCCTTTGTAGTGATGATGTTCCCCTGCTCATGGGCGGACATTTTAATGAAATTTTGACTTATGCCGAAAGAGAAGGAGGTGCACAGGGGGAAAGGAGGGAGATGGAGCATTTTAGAGATTTCCTTGAAGAGTGTAATTTGAAATACATGGGGTATAATGGGGCTTGGTACACTTGGGAAAGGGGTAAAAATCCAACCACGAGAGTGAGGGAGAGGTTGGACAGATTCTTGGATTCAATGGGATGGTGTAGTTTGTTCCCGAATGCTAGAGTGGAGCATCTGTTATGGTACAAATCTGACCATACCCCCATTTTTCTTACTTGTGCTCCGAATAAAAAGAAGAAAAAGAAGAAAAAAAGAGAGTTCAAGTTTGAAACTTGCTGGTTATTAGACGAGAGGTGCAAAGAGATTGTGAAAGAAGCCTGGGGTGGTACGGGTAGGGGGAATGCAGCTCAAAATTTAGCACCTGTGAGCCTTAAACTGAGACAATGGAGTGAGGTGGCCTTTGATAAACTTGGAAAACAAATTGTAGAAGTTGAAGCCTGTAGGCGTCGTTCGAAGTGCGCCTACGTTAAAGCATGTGTGAATATGCTTGGCACTCATAGGAAGTGGGAATTGACATTAAGATTAGGGACAATGATTAGGGACAAAGCAAAGTAGGGAGCCGCCAACAAGTTTTTAAGGAACTTTTAAACCATTCACGGATTATAAAAGGCAACCGCGATTAAGGGACAACGATAGGCAACAACGATTGACCCGTGAAAGTTACACCCAATTCATGAGATTACGAACTCCATATTGTTCGGAACCACGAAAGGACGATCGGGGATGATGGTACAAAGTGAGTCATTGATATGTCTATTTTATATAGTGTTTTACCCCCGTCCTGTGGTCATTATTAGTAGTGTTTTTGGCTCTTTCGAGCCACCTTTATTACTAATATGTGTTTTCTAGTGTTTTTGTAGTTTTGGTTAAGTTTTGCAGGGAATTGCACCTTTGGAGCATTTTCCCGGGATTTTTTATGAAGCGACTACGAGCATTGGAGGAACACGACCATTTTTGGAGCCCAAAGCCGGCTAGAGCCATCGAGCCGGTGATTAAGGGCTCGGTATTTGGAATACCGAGGTTTGGACCGAGTATTCAAGACCCGAAGAGGAGATCCGGATTGGGCCGAGGAGTCGAGCCCAATCGGAAGTCCAAAGCCTCGAGGAGCCACAAGGGCCCGATCGGGCAAGCTTAGCTCGATCGGGCAAGAAGCGCAGCAAGCCAAGGACGAGTGGCCCAAGGCGCGCCCGATCGTGCGAGGGTTAGCACGATCGGGCGGTGCTGCTGAGGAGAATGTGCTAGCAAAAAGGCGCGCCCGATCGGGCGGCCTCTAGCCCGATCGGGCACGTGTTTCTGGAGAAGCACTTTTGTCGAGCAATTAGTTTCTAATTAGGAGTTGTTTTTGTTTTTAGGACGATTAATTTGGGGAGATCTTCTTCTTCTTCTTCTTCTCTTATCTCCTCTCTCTTAGACTTTCTCTCTCTACTTAGTTTTCTCTCTCTTAATCTCTCTCTAAACTTTTGTTCTTAATTCTTTCATTAATTCCAAATTTATTTCAGTGACGATTTCTCTTCCCTTAATCTTAGTTATTTATTTTATTCCTTTGATCATGATTTATTTATTTGCTTTGTTTAGTTTATATTTAATTATGTGTGAGTAGTCTAATTTCTAGGGTTCATGGGGATCTAATAAATAATATGAAGGGGTAAATTATTGTTGTTGATTATCAATGCTAGTTTAATTTCCTATTGATTGATTAAATGCTCTGTGACTAGATTAGGTCTATCTTTTATGCATGAGTTTGACAATATTGATTCAAGAATCGAGAGATGAGAATTAATGTTTAGGTCTAGTTTCAATAGGCAAGTTAATTTATAAATTGTTAAGTCAAGATTCGAGAGATGAGATTTAATACCGGTAAATTAATTGTGTGATTGTAATAAGTAGCGAGAGCCCTTTACAATCTGGTTAATTGATGCATTGATGATTGACTATTATTGATTATTGGTATTGCATGATAATTTCTTATTGGATTGTTTTAATGTTTTACAATTGCGGCTTGTAAAAGTATAGCAATATTAAATTGATGAATCGAGCAGATGTTAATTTGATATTAAAGGCTATTTTCAATGAGGACTTAGATCTAGTAAATTGCGAGAGCCTGTTAGATCTATGTTGATTAATAAATTGCGAGAGCCTGTTAATCATGTTATTTATGCAATGTCAATGATTGATTACTATGTTTTACCCTGGAGTATTATTTATTGGTGAACCTATACCCTAGATCCCTTTATATATTGTTTTCTCCCTACTCTTATTCTTCGTAGTATAGAATTCATACTTAAAAATATTGGTTACTTAAATAATTTAGATTATAATAATTAATTGGAAGTAAAAAGACTTGTTTCCCTGTGGAGATCGACCCTACTTCCCTATCTACCTTAGTTAGTGATTTAGGTATTTATTTTTGATTAGGGGATACGACTTTACCCTGTCAAAATTTGGCGCCGTTGCCGGGGAAACGATTTTATTTTTATTTCTGATTGTTTTTGTAGTCTAGATTATTTCTCTTTTGTCTCAGAGAGCGTTAGTTCTCTGAGAAAAATCTCATATTTGCTTCTAGTTTTTGTTTATGCCCAGGTGTTCCAGATCAGGTTATATCCCATTCGATCCTGAGATCGAACGTTCCTTCCATAGACAGAAAAACTTCTACAAGCAAATCCTGGCGGATTCTGGTGATACTAATAATAATCACCGCGATCCTCCAACTGATTCTAGCGATTTAGCGGTACCATCAGACACAGAATCAGAGATGGCGGCTCCAAAGAAGCTTAGTGATTATTCACAACCAAAGCTTGCGGATTTTCCACATCTCACCACTACTCCGGCTCTTGATGGGGTTCAATTTGAAATCAAACCCCAATTTATAACGATGATAGAGAGGAAGCAATTCAGTGGAGCCAAGGGTGAAGACCCGAATCTTCACATTGTCGACTATTGTCAATATTGCAACACCATAAGGCAAGCCGGGGTCACTCAAGACCAAATCAGGGAGATTCTCTTTCCCTTTTCTTTAACTGGAAAAGCTAAATTGTGGTTTAATGGCTTAAATAGAACTACACTTGGTATAACTGACTGGGAAACTCTTGTTTTGAATTTCTATAACAAGTATTATCCTGCAGAGAGAACAGCAGTACTACGGAGTGCGATTCAGAACTTCGCCCAAGAAGCCGACGAGTCCTTATATGAGGCTTGGGAGAGGTTCAAGGACTTACAAAGAGAATGCCCCCACCATAATTTAGCACAATGGCAGTTAATCCAAGCCTTTTATAACGGCATTGGAAATTCTTCCAGAATAATTTTAGACTCTGCAGCTAGTGGGAGATTTATGAATCTTAATGTTGATGATGCAGGTTAGGTTATTGAAGATATGGCGATACACAATTCCCAATATGGGAATCCCAGAGGATTTGCTAAAAAGGGGAAACATAGTGTCGACTCTGTATCCTTCTTGCAAGCTCAACTGACCTCTATTTGCCAAAAATTAGATAATCTGAGCACTGCTAATGTAGCTAATGTTTCTGCAATTAATAATAATTCTAATGAGGCTTTCTGTGAAAATTGTAGTATTGTAGGTCATTGGGAGCAGGATTGCAGGAGTTCCGTGGAGCAAGTTAATGCCTTCCAAGCTTATAGGCAGAATAACCCATACTCCAACACCTACAATCCTGGGTATCGGAATCATCCATACCTTTCCTACCGGAGCACTAATGTTCAAAATCCACCACCACA
This sequence comes from Chenopodium album, assembly GCF_948465745.1. Classification (NCBI taxonomy): domain Eukaryota; kingdom Viridiplantae; phylum Streptophyta; class Magnoliopsida; order Caryophyllales; family Amaranthaceae; genus Chenopodium; species Chenopodium album. The sequence continues at coordinate 66,851,788 of NC_137834.1, forward strand.
AGAACCACATGTGCCACAGCAACAGCAGCAGAAGTATTATCACCCAAATGCTAGCCAGAAGAATCAACCACAACAACTCCCCTCATCTTCCGACCCTTCTTTGGGGGAAATTAGAGCAATGTTGGTCAATATGCAAAAGCACATGGAGAGCATAGATGCGACAATTGATCAAATTTTAGCGCATAATAAAATTGTAGATAATCAAATTGTGCAACTTTCTGCTACTCTACAAGCACGCCAACAGGGAGCCCTTCCGGCACAGCCGACTAGGCCTACGGATCAAGCATTTGCAATTACTCTAAGGAGTGGTTCAAACTATGAAGGGCCCTCTATGCCCAGAGTTGATGAACCTATTTTATTAAATAATGCTAATCTTGATTCCATTAAACCAAACAATGTAGTTGCTAGCCCTGCAGGGCTAGAGGATAATACTAACACATCTAATTCTACATTGAAGGGTAAAACTCCAGAGAAGGTGGCTACCCCAGACAAAGATAAGAATGCTCAAAAGCCAATTATCAAACTTCCTTTCCCAAATCGTCAATTGAAGACAAACTTGGATAAGCAGTTTGGTAAGTTTCTGGAGGTGGTAAAAGATTTGAAGGTAACAGTTCCTTTTACTGAATTGATCACACAAATCCCCTCATATGCAAAATTTATGAAGGAAATATTGACGAGGAAAAGGTCTATTAGTGAGGTAGAGACAGTAGCTTTCACTGCAGAGTGTAGTGTCGTACTTCAAAATAAGTCTCCACCTAAGTTAAAAGATCCGGGTAGTTTTTCTATCCCTTGTCATATTGGTAATCTCTTGATCGATAATGCATTATGTGATTTGGGTGCTAGTGTTAGCGTCATGCCATTATCTGTGTGTTCTAAGTTGAATATGGGTAAATTAAAAGCTACCAATATAACTCTGCAAATGGCCGACCGTTCTTTCAAATACCCCCTAGGTGTTTTAGAGGACGTTCCCGTCAGAGTAGGTAAATTTTATATACCTGTGGATTTTGTTGTTCTCGATATGGCTGAGGATATGCAAACCCCAATTATTTTGGGTAGACCATTCCTTAACACTGCAGGAGCAGTCATAGATGTTAGAAGGTGTAAGTTAACACTATCAGTAGGGGACGATAAAGTTGTTTTTAATCTGAATAATGCCCCCAAAAGCTCCATGACTGAGGAGAAATGTTTCAGTGTCAATGTGGTTGAAAATTATTCTAACAAGCCCCAAGCTCTTGAAAAAGATCCCTTGGAGGCGGTATCTTGTGTTGCATCCTTTTCAGATGAGATAGACAAATGGCAGAAGGAAGTCGATGCAATAGAAAGAGCACTCTACAATGTTGGCCTTGGTTTCAAGGATGAACAAGTGGAACCGATCGAGCAAGTTGTGCGAATCGAGCCTACGGTAAGTGTTCCGCCAGATCGAGTTGCAAGTGTTGAACGCAATGACAATTTGAAGCAACATTCGATCGAAGAAGGGTTTTTAGTGCGTAGCATTGAAGATTCCCCATTCCAAGTCAAGGAGGATCCACCAGATAAGGTGACTTGGCGTCCCACAGGTTATGTCAGGAAGCCGCATCGCAGCCTAAACATCGCTAGACCGGGTGAGAAACCACCCGATCACGCGTTAGGTAAAGGGTCCTAGGAATTATACTTGGTAAGAAGGTCGTGCGGGACCTACATAAACCAGCGCTTTGCGGGAGGCAACCCGTATTTTATGCTTTCTAGATTAGTTTTCCTTTTCTCTTATGTTATTTTTATTTTAGAGAGGTGAGGAGAGTGATATTTTACTATTTTTAAGTGTTGTTATACAGGTATGAATTTGACAGGTAAAAAGACTTAGAAAAAAATTGAAGAAGAAAAGAATTCGGAGAAACTCCAGGGCTTGGTACGGGCCCGATCGGGCGAGGCTCGCCCGATCGGGCGCGCAAGTGAGGCAAAAATTGGAGAAAAATTCGCCCGATCGGGCGCGGCTGCCCGATCGGGCGCGAGAGGAGAGCTGGAAACGAGTTCAACTTTCGCCCGATCGGGCGCTCATTGATTGAGAAGAAAAGAAATATCGGGCGAAGCTCGCCCGATCAGGCGAGCAAAGGGCGAAAATTTTGTTCGCGTTCGCCCCCGATCGGGCGGAGCTCGCCCGACCGGGCGCGAAACTTGTATTCTGGAATTACGAACTTTCGCCCGATCGGGCGCGCCATCAGGCCGTCCCCCCTTTATTTTCTTTTCTCTTTTTTCTTTCCTCATTTTTCTCCTTATGCCATCTGATCTCCTTCATTCACTTTCTCTCTCTAAAACCTCCATTTTCATATCTTCAACTCACACTTCAATCCAAGATCTCTTCCAATTATTCCATCCAAACTTGAAAATTCTTACATTTTCCAACTCCTCTCATCTTCCTCTACAACCTACACTAAATTTTCAACACTTTCTCTCAATTTCTTCTCAAACCCTAAGAGAGAGAAAGCTTCAATTCCTACTATTTTCCCTCTAAAATGGCTTTCAAGAGGTCTAGGACTGTTCGGGGTGAAGGATCGAGGCAACAAGCACCTACCATTGACCCGGAGCTGCAAATTCCGGGGTGGGAGAGGGTGGTCATCACCACCCAAGAGCAAAGGCAAAGGATGCTCAACCTCGTAACGCGGTAGGTAATTCCTACCCGTTTTATTCATCACCCTACGCTTTCTAGACTAGGAATTGATAAACATGTTGAGAAATTGTTCAAGGGAATTGGCATGAGTGGTTTGTTCCAATTACATTATGATACATATGATTATTTGACTTTAGAATTCATTTCTAGTTTTAATGTCATAAAATCAAATGCTCTAATCTCTCATGTTCAATTTCGTTTGTTTAATAAAGATATTAGATTGTCTTTGAAGGATTTTGGTAAATTGTTTGAATTGAAAGCCGATAGACCAATTGAACCACCCCAAGACAACATTACTTTTGTCTACCGTGCTCTAACAGGGAATCCTAACCTAAACCTCCAACATGCCAAGGGCACTTGGATTCAACATCCCGTGCCAAAACTTTGGCAACGGTTTGTTGGCCTCACCATCTTTGGGAGGCATGAACCGGCTAATGTGAGGAGAGATGAACTAGAACTATTGGGATCATACATGATTCCTAAGAGTGACAAGCTTAACATAGTTCATAGGATGGCCCAACACTTTCAGAGGGTGGCCAATGCGGCCGAATCGGGTAGGTCTAGGGTCCCAATTTACTTTGGTGGGTTAGTAACCCACATTGCGGTCAAATACCTTAGTTGGACCCCTGATGATGATGGTAAGGTAGCCGGACCAACCTTAATGGACGCACCCTACTTAGGAGGCCTTAACTGGATAAATGTGTTAGGGGGTGAGACTTGGTGGGTGATTCATAGGGAGTCGGGTAGGAAAGACAACGCTTTCACCTTGCCTAACCCGGCCTTGACCAAATTCGAGAAGGGTCTTCCCTCCTATACCTTTGAATTAAGAGACCAAGGGGAGGCCCAAGCACACCACCAAGCACACCACCAAGCACCCCCCTCACCACCACAACATTTCCACCAACCATCACCCCAACACTACACACATAACATTCCCACTTCCTCCACCAACTACAACATCGACCCTAACGCTCCATATGACTTTTCGGCTTTTAGAAGCCAATTGGATCGGATAGAGAGGGGGCAAGGGAGGATGGAGGGTATGGTTAGGAATTTGGACTCTAGGGTAGGAGCCCTAGATGCTAGGGTTGGGGTTGTGGAGAGGAACCTAGGGCGGGGTTTATACCCCATGTATGATGATTATGCCCGTCGGGGGGCTATTCCCCCCGATTCACTTGTCCCTGACTGGTTCCAATATCCACAGGGTGGATATACGAACCCAAGTGCCTTTGGTACCTACGTCGAATACTCATCGGTCCATGGTTATGGGACCGATGTACCTTTTGGCGGGCTTGGGGGGAACGTGGACCCTAACTACTATACTGGTGGTTCGGGGTATGGTGGTGGTGGTTCTAGCCATGGAGGAGCCGGTTCTAGCCATGGCGGGGGTTATTCTAGGATGGATGAGGATGAGGAGTAGGCTACTCTCCCAAGTCAATGAGGGCATTGCTTGATTTGGCTTGGGGGGTGTTCTTTCACTTGGAAATTCTCTTCCTTTTCTCTCTTTATCTGCTTTCTAGTATAGTTTTTATTTGCTTTCCTAGTGTAGTTTTTTTTTTATTGCTTTCCTTATATATAAAAATACAAAAAAAAAAATTTCAAAAATAAAAAAAATTTCAAAAATACGTTCCAATGAATTGTAAATCATGCTTCCCTGTGCCCCATACTTGAGAAAACTTGTTTTGATTCTTGGTATTTGATGATGAATATTGTGGATTTGTTGGTCATGATTTGAAGTCTAATTGTTTGGATTCCTAAACTTGCGTCAATTTTGCCCAACTACTTGTGAATATAGTGCTTGACTAGTTGATTTGGTTAGGAAATGTGTGATAGTTCCATAATTCCTGGTATGTCAATGAATTTTAGTATTGATTTACAACTATGAGTAGTGTTTCATGACTTATTATTATGCACATGAGGAGGACGAAGGCGTTCATTCTTTTAGGTAGCCTTCAGAGTATTTAGATACATTTGTTCCCTTCTTGTCACCCATGTTGTTGCTTGTGCCCTTTTATTGTTTATAGCCACATTGCAAGCCTTAATTGCCCCATTGGTTACTAGTCCCAAGATTGGCTTGGGGGAGCTATTAGTGAGTGAGGTGAGGGAGTTTGTAGTGTGCACTTTATTTGCACAATTTGGGTGGGTTTTGAGAAGTAATTTGTTCTTGATCATATTTTTGTTTTTATGAGTTTGAAAGTTGTAAATATTTGAGAAAAATAAAAGTGTGATGGAAAAAAAGAAGTTCAAGAAAAAAAGCCAAGAAATTTGAAAAAAAAAAAAAGAAAGTGAACTTCTAAAAAAAAAAAAAAAGAGGAAAAAATTGCTTGATGTTCAAATGTTCTAAGTGAAGGTTAATCAAAAGAAAAAAAAAAGTTGAGTTTCAATGTAAATATTTCAAGTTATGAGTTCAAAGTTTGTTATTCACTCTTGTTCTACATTATCATATTTTTATGAGTGAAATTGTGAGTGTTGGGATTGTTTTTATTCTTTGGAGTATATATTTGGTGGTTTGTTGATGGAGTTGGTTATGTTGGAGATGTGTATGATCATTATTTTTGATCATGGATATATTAGGATTTGGCTCCCTTACTGCATAGCTTTTCCCTCACATAATCCCAAATTTATCCTACCTTTACCCTAGCCTTACATTACAAGCTTAAAAGACCTTCCGACCTTGTGCATAGAAGTTATGTAAATGTGAAAGTGTTGTTTTTCAATGCAAGTTATGACTTGACATATTTCGAGTCGACTAGTAGGATGAGCGTTCAATGTTTTTATACACACGAGAGTGTGAGTTGGGAGGGCATTGTTCACATTAAAGGGGTTGGGTGGAGAGCGATCGAGTACATTCTTTACTCGCCACATAAATGAGAGTCGAGTGTGTGAGCACTAGTCTTGAATTCTATATGCTCTTGTGGTTTGCTCTACTTGACAATTGTTGGGGAGGAAGGGTGATTAGATGAATAAGATTGATTGATGTTGAAGCATGTTCATTTAATTTTACCTTAAATCGTTGGCTTTTGATTTGTTCATTGGGGTGAAGTATGTTTTATATGTTCATTGATGAGCTATTTTCTTAGGGACAAGCAAAGGTTTGGCTTGGGGGAGTTTGATATGTCTATTTTATATAGTGTTTTACCCCCGTTCCGTGGTCATTATTAGTAGTGTTTTTGGCTCTTTCGAGCCACCTTTATTACTAATATGTGTTTTCTAGTGTTTTCGTAGTTTTGGTTAAGTTTTGCAGGGAATTGCACCTTTGGAGCATTTTCCCGGGATTTTTTATGAAGCGACTACGAGCATTGGAGGAACACGACCATTTTTGGAGTCCAAGGCCGGCTAGAGCCATCGAGCCGGTGATTAAGGGCTCGGTATTTGGAATACCGAGGTTTGGACCGAGTATTCAAGACCCGAAGAGGAGATCCGGATTGGGCCGAGGAGTCGAGCCCAATCGGAAGTCCAAAGCCTCGAGGAGCCACAAGGGCCCGATCGGGAAAGCTTAGCTCGATCGGGCAAGAAGCGCAGCAAGCCAAGGACGAGTGGCCCAAGGCGCGCCCGATCGTGCGAGGGTTAGCACGATCGGGCGGTGCTGCTGAGGAGAATGTTCTAGTAAAAAGGCGCGCCCGATCGGGCGGCCTCTAGCCCGATCGGGCGCGTGTTTCTGGAGAAGCACTTTTGTCGAGCAATTAGTTTCTAATTAGGAGTTGTTTTTGTTTTTAGGACGATTAATTTGGGGAGATCTTCTTCTTCTTCTTCTTCTCTTATCTCCTCTCTCTTAGGCTTTCTCTCTCTACTTAGTTTTCTCTCTCTTAATCTCTCTCTAAACTTTTGTTCTTAATTCTTTCATTAATTCCAAATTTATTTCAGTGACGATTTCTCTTCCCTTAATCTTAATTATTTATTTTATTCCTTTGATCATGATTTATTTATTTGCTTTGTTTAGTTTATATTTAATTATGTGTGAGTAGTCTAATTTCTAGGGTTCATGGGGATCTAATAAATAATATGAAGGGGTAAATTATTTTTGTTGATTATCAATGCTAGATTAATTTCCTATTGATTGATTAAATGCTCTGTGACTAGATTAGGCCTATCTTTTATGCATTAGTTTGACAATATTGATTCAAGAATCGAGAGATGAGAATTAATGTTTAGGTCTAGTTTCAATAGGCAAGTTAATTTATAAATGGTTAAGTCAAGATTCGAGAGATGAGATTTAATACCAGTAAGTTAATTGTGTGATTGTAATAAGTAGCGAGAGCCCTTTACAATCTGGTTAATTGATGCATTGATGATTGACTATTATTGATTATTGGTATTGCATGATAATTTCTTATTGGATTGTTTTAATGTTTTACAATTGCGGCTTGTAAAAGTATAGCAATATTAAATTGATGAATCGAGCAGATGTTAATTTGATATTAAAGGCTATTTTCAATGAGGACTTAGATCTAGTAAATTGCGAGAGCCTGTTAGATCTGTGTTGATTAATAAATTGCGAGAGCCTGTTAATCATGTTATTTATGCAATGTCAATTATTGATTACTATGTTTTACCCTGGAGTATTATTTACTGGTGAACCTATACCCTAGATCCCTTTATATATTGTTTTCTCCCTACACTTATTCTTCGTAGTATAGAATTCATACTTAAAAATATTGGTTACTTAAATAATTTAGATTATAATAATTAATTGGAAGTAAAAAGACTTGTTTCCCTGTGGAGATCGACCCTACTTCCCTATCTACCTTAGTTAGTGATTTAGTTATTTATTTTTGATTAGGGGATATGACTTTACCCTGTCAGTCATGGAGTCACATTCGCCCATATTTGCCTCTACTCGATTCTTATAGTGAAAAGTGATTCCTGCAATCTCAAAGGCGTGCAAACAAAGATTCAATTTGCTCCCAAATTTTATTATGCTAAATTGGTTTAATATTAATGCAACATATTATTCTAAAATATTGTGATCACTTGATTAAACAATAAGATTAAAAAGGATCCTAAACCGGTTGTCCAAATTATCTTATTAGACGTGATTTTCAATTACATATTCCCTTTAACATGAAATATGGTGATCAATAGATATAATAAAATAAACATTAATACTGGAAGCAATTTAAAAATAATAGCGTTAGTCAAATCAAATATAAAATAACCTAATCATGATACTAGCAATAAGAAAATAAAATAAGAGTAATTAAATTAATTAATTACTCACATTCCGCGCGCTCCTTTAAATTGCTACATCATGAATAAATTGTTAGTAACTTCAATAAAAAATAATAAATCAAATGGAAATTAAATTAAATAAATATAGATTTGATTTGGTCCAAACCCTCATTTAATTATACCTTTCACGCCTTGGTTTAAGGACAGAACCTCGGGTTTAGTATAGACTCCTTGGAGTGCTTCAGAGAAGAATGAAGTAATTAGGAATATAGGTTTGAGAATTAGAATATGAGAGAAAGAGAAGAGAATGATTATTGGTGTAATAGAGAGAAAGAGAGAAGGATTTGATGCCTCGAACTGCAGAAAGGAGGGGGTATTTATAGGGAAAATGAGTAGAGGGAACACACAGAACCCTAAAAAGATAAAAATCATAAAAATTAACACCGCGACACGGAAGAGAACACTGTGACACGGTGCCAGGCACCGTCTGACGGGGGAAAATCCCGTGACACGGGGAAAGTTGGAGTGACGCGGGACACATTTGACCTACGGGAAGTGAAAGCGCGTGAAGGGTTTACGCGAAAAAGACACGAGAAAATTCCGCGACACGGCACACGTAATGTGACATAGTAGTGTCTACTGTGGCACGGTACAGTACACAGTGTCACGGTATAAAGGAAACGCGGAAATTACACGGAAAAAGCACCGTGACACGGTGAGAAATACCGTGGCACGACAGCAGGTACTGTGTCACGGCAACAGGTACCGTGCCACGGTTGAATTTGACGCAAAAAAAGCTTTGAAAATAGCACCGTGACACGATTTAAAGCACCATGTCATGGCACCAGGCACCGTGCCACGTCATCAGGCGCCGTGACACGGTGCTTTTGCACTGTGCGCGGTAATTCCAGTTTTTTACCCGTTTTTAAAATTGCGATAACTTTTGATCCGTAAATCGGAATAAGGCTTATAATATATCATTGGAAATCTTATCAAGTCTATTTTGCAACGCAATTTTAATAATGTAAAAATTATTTGTATATTTTAATATATGGCCGTTGTAGTGGAAGGGTGTCGGTTTTGGGCCGAGTTTAGTGTTTGGCTCATATCCTGTTCGTTATAGCTCGGAATTGGGCTTATGATATGTGGTTGGAAAGCTTAATTCAAGGCCTATCCAACCAAATAATAATTGGATCAAAATTATATAGCCATAAAATCAGTTCAGCTCGGTTTTGTGATGTAGATACGAAGAGTGGAAAATAGGTTATGGTTTAGGAAAATGAGCTAGAAATTGGATTGGTTCGTGAAATATATTGGATAGAACATGGATTTAAGCACTATAAATATTAAATACTCAACCCGACCAATAATGGCGGTGAAAGGTTTTCATCATCGGGTTTGGTTTTGGGGAGACATTTTTAGGTGTCTACAAAGCCGCTCTCTTAATTGCCCAAGGCCGTCCCATTAGTGATGATAGCTGCAAGGAATTCTCCGACCTTGAGAGTCTTCTCAATGATTTAAATGACAAATACAAGGCCTATTGGAATTTGAGATCGAGGGTGGCTGAGGTTCGAGATGGAGACAAGAACACCGAATATTTCCACCACAAAGCTTCACAGAGGCAACGGAGAAATCACATTGTTGGTTTGTGGGATGAAAATGCAGTGTGGAAGGAAGAGGAGGAGGAGATAGATAAGGTTATAGGGGTTTACTTCAGGGGCATATTTACCTCGGAAATTCCATTCACTCAAGACATCAGCTCGGTGCTAGACAAAGCGCAAAAGTCAGTCACATATGATATGAACCGCGAGTTCACAAGGCCTTATACCAAAGACGATGTTTTCACCGCTCTTAAGTAAATGCATCCTAGCAAGGCGCCTGTCCCGGACGGTATGCATGCTATTTTTTATCAACGTTTTTGGCATATTATTGGCGATGATGTGGCTACTTTTGTTACTAATATTTTGAATGGTGGTTCTATTCCGGAAAATTTAAACACACACTAATATTGCTCTTATTCCAAAAGTCAAAGAACCAAAATTGGCTGCCGAGTTCTGCCCTATTAGTCTCTTTAATGTGCTATATAAGCTTATCTCTAAGTGTCTGGTTATTCTCTTGAAAAGTATTTTGTGTGATATTATCTCCGAAAACCAGAGTGCTTTTGTGCCAGGGAGACTGATTACTGATAATGCTCTGATTGCTCTAGAATTATTCTACACGATGATAAAGAAGAGTCGAGGCAAAAAGGGCCACATTGCCATGAAATTGGATATGAGTAAGGCCTATGACAAAGTAAAGTGGGGTTTTCTGAGACAACTTTTACTGAAAATGGGGTTTGATGGTAGATGGGTGAATATGGTGATGGAACTAGTTTCGTCTGTTAAACACTCTTTCATTATTAATGGAGGGGTATGTGGCTCGGTAACCCCTTCTAGAGGGTTACGTCAAGGAGATCCTCTATCTCCTTATTTATTTATTATTGTGGCTGATGCTTTTTCGCAATTGATTCAGAATAAAGCAAATGCTGGGGAAATTCATGGGGCTAAAGCAAGTCGGAGTAGCCAAAAAATTTCTCATCTTCTTTTTGCAGATGACAATCTCCTCTTTACCAGGGAAAACCGGAAGGAATGTGAAATAATTGTTGATATTCTCAACCAGTATAAAGTAGCATCTGGGCAAAAAATCAATTATAATAAGTCGGAAGTGTCCTTTAGTAGAGGGGTTCGAGCAGAGCAGAAAGAGGAAATTCTGAGTATTAAGAGTATGAAGCAAGTTGACCGGCATGATAAATATCTTGGCATTCCGAATATTTTAGGAAGATCGAAGAGAAGTGTTTTTGAGGCCATTACTGGTCGTATATGGAAGAAACTGCAGGGTTGGAAAGAAAAACTCTTATCACAAGCGGGGAAGAAATTCTTTTAAAATCGATCATTCAAGCCATTCCAACTTATCTTATGGGTGTTTACAAATTTCCCTGTGAAGTAATTAAAAAAAATGCATTCGGCCATGGCAAATTTTTTGTGGGGTCAAAGAGAGCATAAAAGGCGTATTCACTGGAAGAGTTGGGACTCTCTTTGCACCTTAAAATGTCTCAGGGAGATGGGCTTTAGAGACTTACCAGTCTTTAATGATGCACTCCTAGGTAGACAAGCTTGGAGACTAGCAACAAAGCCAGACTCTCTTCTTAGCCGAGTAATAAAGGCAAAGTACTACCCTAATTCTGATTTCTTGGAGTCTTATCTAGGCTATGGTGGGAGCTTCTCGTGGAGAAGCATTTGGGGTTCAAAATTGCTGCTAAAGGAAGGGTTTTTTGGAGAGTAGACAACGGTGGTAACATCAATATTTGGTTGGACCCTTGGCTTTTGGATGATAGTGGTCGGTTTGCAACAAGCACTCCCACAAATGATCTGACTAAGGTGAGTGATTTGATTTATTTTGAAAGAATAGAGTGGAACTACAATCTGCTTCGTGATGTGTTCAATGAGAGGGACACTCGCTGTATTCTAGCCATTCCCTTAAGTTCATCGAGATTGCCTCGAGATGAACTTGCTTGGGCTTTCTCAAAAAATGGCTTATACTCTGTGAGTTCAGCTTATTTGATTGGTAAGGGATGTAATTTGGATGACTTCCATCAGGCTTGGGTCGAAATCTGGAAAATGAAAGTCTTCCTAAAAACTCGTAATTTCTTATGGCGATTTTGCACTAAGACTTTACCTGTCCGAGCACTTCTGAAATATCGCCATCTCACTTATTGTGACTTATGTCCCTGGTGTAACAAAGACACATAAAGGTGGAGGCATGCTTTTTTTAGTGTGAACGAGTTAGAGAGCTTTGGTATGATCTAGATTGTGGTGAAATGGTTAAACACGAGTCCTCTGAGGGAGCTTGTGATTTAATCGAACAATGGAAGTGTATAAAAGCTGATATTTTGGTGCGTGGAGTGTATCTCATGTGGGGAACTTGGCAGGACTGTAATCTCAAGGTTTCCCAAAACTCCAGCACTCCAAACAATATTCTCATTACTCATGTTTTGAAATGGGCGAAGGAAACGAACAAATACACCAATGCTATCTACAAATCCCTTGCTAGCACTCATCAACCTAGCCCTACAAGTTGGTCTCCCCCCCACCCTGCTGGAACTATCAAAATTAACACAGACGCGTCCTTGGAAGAAGAGGGTTGGGTGGGATTAGGCGTTGTTTCTCGCAATTCAAAGTGTGAAGTGGTGTTTGTTGCAACGAGGCGAGTAAGGGCATGGTGGCAGGTGGAAATTGTTGAAGCGAAAGCCATCGTTATGGCTCTCAGGCTGGGACGTAAGTATGGTTATGATAAAGTGATGATTGAATCGGACTGCCATCTGATTATCAACAAGTTGTCGAAAGGGGCTGCGTTTAATACTGATCTTGATTCTGTTCTTTGTGATGCTATGTATCAGAGTTCCCTGTTCTCTAGTCTTCAATGGCAACACGTCAATCGCGATGGGAATATGGTGGTTTACAACATGGCTAGAGTACTTCCATTTGGTGTAGAGCAGATTCGGGAAAATTGTACTCCCCCCTAATGTAGCTCTATTTGTACTCATGGATGCTTTGATTAATGAGTAATTTGCTTGATTCCCCTCAAAAAACAAAAAAAAAAATTGTTATGACCTATAATAGAAAACATTATTACCTTTATTAGTACAACTAAATTCTAATTTGTTGAATTAAAAATAATACATTATAGCTAATAAATTGAAATTTCATTTTAATAAAAAAATTTTTAGGCCATAATAAAGAAAATACCATGAGAATTAATTAGCTCATAGAACTATTTAAGTCGTAGCATGATAAAATGATGAGTTTACAATTTGTTTGCAATTGGTTTAGCTCTACGGTTGTTTAGCAGTAGTTTTTACCATCACTATTAAAGGTTAATACTTTGAAATATCAAACTACCTTATTTTTTAAAATAAGTATATATGAAACTAGTGTTAATCTACATCAATCAAAAGAAAATGTAGGAAAAATATACATGATCTATGTAACTAGTTAAAATAAAATGTATGTTACATACAAATCTACTCCGAAAACTAGTTTGCCATTGGAGTTGGATTGGAGTAAGGCTAATGTTGATTAATATATGTGATCTATAATATATTTATTGAAAAAAATACGAGTATAAATGAACAAAGCCGATCTATAACTTACTCGGGTTCAAGCTCAGTTGAAGCTTGTTAATGTTCTCATATAAAATCTCGGGATCGTGCATGGGATTGCCTCAGTTAAATGAACAAAATCAATTTTCTAAAAATATATAAGTATATTATATTTATTTTTTGACAAAATATAAATATATTATGTTAGAGTGAAAACGTATATCATAATTTAATTTTTTGTCTGGTCCATAATATAATAAGATTAATACCTTAATTTAAAAAAGATTGTTTTCTTATGTAATGACCAAAGATAGTTTAGATAATTACCTAACCCACAAACAGCTTCGAGAAAACTTGAGTACATTTATCAGATCAAACAGGGGTTGCAGTAGTTAAAAAAATGTGACTAACTTCATCTTCTACAAACTTGATATTCTTTGTTCTTTGATAAAATTGCACAATTTGAGTCCATATAAATCATATTTTCAAACCATTTAAAGCGGAATTAGTCATTTGCAAATAATTATAAATGCAATTGTTGTTGAGAATTTTTTATGAACGAAAACCTGAAATCAAAAACTACAAAAAACAAAATGCAAAAACATAATTGTTTTCGAAATTTTATCACGATTTTAGTTGGGATTTGCAAAATTATCAACAATTAACATTGAATTCGAAAGTGGGGGGCTAATCTATGGTATGATTGATGAACGATGATCAATGATGAACAATGATGAATGATGAATGATGAGCGATGAACGATGAACGATGAACAATGATGAACAATGATGAGTGATGATGAATGATGAACGATGATGAGTGATGATGAGTGATGATGAACGATGAATGGTATGATGAACAATGATAAGCGATGATAAAAAAAATTTGACGTAAGGTGATGAATGAATTTAATTTTATGATTTATAATTATAATTATAAATTTGAAAATTAATTTTTATTATAAAAAAGTTTTTCATAATTTATAATTATGTATTTCTATAAAAAAATAAATGTATTAAAAAATACAAAAAATAATACATTTTTAATACATTATGGACATGAAAAATAATTCAAAATAATAATAAAAATACAAAGTACGACCCAATAAGATTTTGCCACATCAGGATCAATATTATTGGAAAAAAAAACACCAAATAAAATAAGAATATGAAAAAGAAGGAAAAGAGGAAGTAGGCATACTCTCCTTATGGAAGCTCTTTTTGCGGACCATTAATTCTTCAACCTCAATGATCAATGAAATAGCCTTCTCCGTATTTTCACAATCATGGCGAAGCTCTTACCATAGATAACTTGCTTTATAGCATCGACTTCATCGCTCCAAAGGCTAGCATTAACTGTAGATGATTCAAGACAAAGATCGACCTCCAAAGGATCTCTAGAAAGAGAATTTTGCACATCAAGAGCTCTTTGCAATAGCATCAACCTCTGCTTTGTAAGCGCTACAAGTACTTGTAAGAGATTTACAAAAAGGAACACGCTCCATTGGTTCATGATCAAGGCATTTGGGATTTACCAAGAGGATAGCCCATAATCCTATATGAACCCCACATCAAGTCATCAGCCCCCCCATATGACCGATGTAGGTCCAAGTCCCATACCTTGCAATGGGATTAGTCCTGTAATATTTGCCCCCTACTCAAGGATCGTCGTCCTCGATGGTCACGGCTCAACTGCGTGGGTCACTACTCCAAGGTTGGCTATGATATTATTGATACAAGACCATGGCTAGCTCAAAGGATGGAGAGCCCATAGCCCTATATAATAACCCCGCATGTTGGGTCTTTACAAACTATTCAAAAATAAGGGTATAATGATCTTTACATACTATTCAAAAATAGAAACAAGAACAACGTTTTGGGTCTTTAAAATAGGAAAACAGAAACTATATTGTGGGACGGAGGGAGTATATATTCTCATACAAGGTCATGATGTTGTAATGACTTTTACCGTTATCATATACAAATGGGTTTAACAACACCTACTACCATCCTCCTTTAATAAGAGTTTATGTAAATGTGAAATTGAAATTTTGCTACATCTCCTAACAAACATAAGTAACACCACTTCCATTAAAGAAACACATTTTTATTAAAACTAAAGAGATTAAAATGGACAATTTCAAGAGTCAAGCGACTCCATTTCATCCTCCAATTATCCCTAAATTCGACTTGTCTTCGCTTTTAGATCTATTATATTGGGTGCTTCCAAAATCTAAGTTTTATTTTTTACAAAAATTCACAATAATTTATTAATCCGAAATTTCAGCGATTTACTCTTAATAATTCAAACTTACATTTATTAGGGAGTACTATGAATTTTTGGGTTGATTTTCTTCCACTAGATCAATTTACTAATGACTTAAAGAAAGGGTGATTTTTATTTTGTAAAAGCCATGTGTGATGTGTCGCAACTCCATTTTTTTTTTTTTTTTTTTTTTTTTTTTTTTGTAAAAAGAGAAAAAAAAAAGGTAATTAAAAACCCTTCCTAACCAGCAATCATCTTTCCTCCCCTTAGCCCCAACCCCTAGCCTGATCGAAATTCGACCGCCCACTTCCCCTAACAACCGATAACAGCCGGTCGGCCCCTCCTTACTCCTAAAACCACTCGGGCGACCCACCTACACCTTCGAAACCACCCCCCTTCCCCCATCCCCAAAATAGCCCATCCCTTCTCGGGTAGATGAAACTGCCCTTCCTCCCTTCCCTCGTCATCAAAACGGCCGATTTTTTAGCTCCCTCAATTAAAGACTATTGCCAAGAAATTAATGTAGGTGTGTTACTCAAGGTTTTTGTGGTAGGCTTTTATAGATTTTTTTTTTCTTTTTAAAAAAAATAAATAAATAAAAGGTAGTTGTTCTCAATGTAGTAATTATAATGGTAGTTGTTGGTAAAATCTTCTTAAATTTTCACAAAATTACCTTATATCTAAAGGGAGGTACTAAATGCATATATGATTTTACCTAAATGCAGCAGGACAACTAAATTTTTAGCCAAATTATTTTTCCAAGCTTACCCTTGTTTTAAACAATTAAACCTACATACAGTAACTATTAATTACCCTTAAGATTTAACTATTAATTACCATTATTATTTAACTTGTAACTTTGTAAGCATATCTCATAGTCTTCTGACAAATCTTAGATACTTTCTAAGTTTACAACCTAGATTGACAAACATGAAGTTTAATTCTCTAATTGCTCTAATTTTCATTACCAAATCCATGATAACACTAAACAATTTCGATTTCCATATTCAACCTGTTTGTAAAAATATTTCCTGTACTTTCATCTTAATATCGGCTATGAGTTCCAGGCCTCTTCACCGCTTACCGGAGTGAAAATCTAGGGCCCTTAACTACCTACCGCAATTAATTTTGAGGCCCTTCGCCACCTACCGGAGTTAGTTTCCGAGGCCTTTACTAGCAATATGAACTGTTGTGTTAAAGGAAGGAAATATCAAGTTTAAAGGAGTATTTTTTTTTATTTCTTGCTTGCCCTGGCTGCCAGGGCAATTCCGCTCTGTAGGGTGGAAGAAGGTAGAAACTAATTTTCAAGAAAAACGAAGATTTCTCTTGTGCCCGGGCAGACCGGGCAAGCTCGCCCGGTCGGGCGCGAGAAGCATTTTTTGATTCACGATCTCGCCCGGTTGGGCGCCCGGTCCGGGCATGTGGGATACCGATTTCTTGAGCGTCTTTTAGTCTTCTTCTTGGATTCCTTTCTTGCACTCTTTTGATTCCTTATAAACCCCACACTTAAGAAGATGATTATGGTGATTAAATCTTCATCTTTATTCTGATTTATTCACCCCTCATTGATGCAAGAGATTCTTTTATGGTCTTCTATATGCTTTCATCCTTCTCTATAAATGGAAGACTTATTTTTCTGATTTCATACACTTGAAAATAATCAAACACAATAGCTTAAACACATCTCTCTCTTTGGTTATAAGATACTTGGCTCCAACCTTCCACCCAAAAGTGCCTTTGTGTGGAAGTGGTGTGTTAACCTTAGGGAACGTGCCGGCCAATACAATTGAGCACCGTGGTTGCGTCGAAATTTCGTTTTCAAGTCAGTGATTTGCATCACGACACACCATTTTGTTCCTTTGTTTTTAAGATCAATTTTTCGGTCTTACTTGTCATCTTTTATACTATTGCTTTAGATTTCTTCAATTTTTACAACAATTTGAAAACGAAATTATGTCTATTGCTAATAGTATTGTGAAGTCTCTTCCCGACCTCTCTAAGTTGGAACCTCTTGATGGTAACAACTATAAGAGGTGGTCACAAAAGTTACTAATCTTTTCAAGTGGAAATAGATTATGTCTTGAATGAAGATGTCATTGAAATTTTGGAGAAGGCGGAGGAAGCGGCCAAAGTTACAACGGAGCCTATTCCGGCAGCCATCACGGAAGCCTTGAAGAAAAAGGAAAAGGACAACAAGCTTGTTTGTGATCATCTCCTCAACCATATGAACAATACTTTGTTTGATTTGTTTGTCAATTTCAGGTCAAGAAAGGCAATTTGGGACTCTTTGGAGAAAAAGTATGGAGCGGATGATGCCGGGAAAAAGAAGTATATGGTGGGAAAATGGATCAACTTCAAGATGGATGATGAGAAGCCTATCATGTCTCAAGTCCATGAATATGAAAACATGGTGACTGAAATTCTTGGTGAAGACATGAAGATGTGTGAGACCCTTCAAGCCAATGTCCTCTTGGAGAAATTCCCTCCCTCTTGGAATGACTACCGGAACTCCTTGAAACACAAGAAGAAGGACATGACCCTCCAAGAACTCATTAGTCACATGACAATCGAAGAGGCTAATCGCCTTAAGGATAAGTTTGAGAATTTATCTCTTAATTCTTCTAAAGCTAATCTTGTTGAGTCTTCTTTAAATGTGTCTAAAAACAGGAAAAATTCTAAAAAGAAGGGAAATAACAAGTCCAAAAACAACTTCACTCCAAACAACAAAATCCAAAAGCCAAAAGGTGCTTGCTATGTGTGTGGAATCATTGGACACAAGGCATATCAATGCAACCGAAGGCATGGTGCAAAGAAAGATGGCAACACCTCTCAAGCCAATGTTGTGGAAAAGGAAGAAATCATTGTGGCGGTGGTTGTGGAAGCCAACTTGGTTGAGAGCAAAGTGGAGTGGATTTTGGACACCGGAGAATCTAGGCACTTTTGTGCTAATAAGGACTTGATGATCGAGTTTGAAGATGTTACCGATGGTGATCATGTCTACATGGGCAATAGTAGCACCGCCGGAGTCCTTGGCAAAGGAAAGGTCCATCTCAAACTCACCTCCGGAAAAACTTTATTTTTAAATAATGTGTTGTATGTCCCTTCTCTTAGGAGAAATCTTGTTTCGGGAGCCCTTCTCAACAAAGCCGGCCTAAAAATTGTCTTTGAGGCCGACAAGATTGTAATGACTAATAATGGAGACTTTGTTGGAAAAGGTTAACTTAATAATGGCTTGTTTGTGTTGAATGTTATGAATGAGAATGAAAGTACTTCTTTTGCTTATATTGTTGAGTCTTTGGATGTTTGTCACAACCATTTGGGTCACTTGAATTTTTCTTATTTGAAAAAATTAAAGGACATGAATTTGATTAATTGTTCAATGGATGACATACTTGACAAATGTCATATTTGTGTTGAGGCCAAACATACTAAGAAACCTTTTAAGCAAGTGGTCTCAAGAAGTACTAAATTACTTGAATTAATTCATTCTGGATTTGGCGGACTTTAAAAATTGCACTAGTAGGGGTGGAAAAAATTATTATATTACTTTTGTTGATGACTTTTCTCGTTATACCAAATTTTATTTGCTTAAAACAAAAGATGAAGCCAAAAGTGCATTTTTAAAGTACAAAGCCGAAGTTGAAAATCAATTAGACCTTAAAATCAAAAGAGTTAGAACCGATAGAGGTGGTGAATATGGAAAGGATTCTTTAAAAGTTTTTTGTGAGGCCAATGGAATCATACATGAAACTAGTCCACCTTACACACCCCAATCAAATGGCATTGCCGAAAGAAAGAACAAATCTTTAAAAGAGACTATGAATGCCATGCTTCTTAGTTCCGGTTTATCCGATAACTTGTGGGGAGAAGCGGTTCTTTCCGCTTGTTAATTATGTACTCAATAGAGTGCCCCATACGAAGTTGGATAAAACCCCCTATGAACTTTGGAAGGGTTATAGTCCAAATTTTAGTTTTTTAAAAGTGTGGGGGTGTTTGGCTAAGGTGGCTTTACCGGACTTTAAAAAATCAACTATCGGGTCTAAAACTTTTGATTGTGTGCTCATTGGATATGCTCATAATAGTGCAGCCTATAGGTTCATGTTATTAAGTGATATAACAATTTGGGAAGCTAGAGATGCGGTATTTTTTTAGCGTATTTTCCCTATGAACAAGTCTTTGTCTTCTAATGTAAATTTGCATGCTAGTAAGTCAAGTATGAATGTGCTCCTAGTTGATTCTATGTCTAGTTCTAGTCTCCCCTCTTCCTCTACCAAAGTGGTAGAAGTTGAACCTAGGAGAAGTAAGAGACCTAAAGTAGAGTCTTCCTTTGGACCGGATTTCTTGACTTCTTTCCTTGTAGAAGACTTTGATGTGGATTATTTAAGTGAGCATGTTGTGTCTTTGTTTCTTTTAGAGGAAGACCCTAAGACTTATGATGAGGCAATGAGGTCCATAGATGCTAGTTTTTGGAAAGAGTCCATTAAGAGTGAGCTAGATTCTATCATGTCCAATCACACTTGGGATCTTTGTGACTTGCCTAAGGGTTCTAAGCCTATAAGTTGTAAGTGGATTTTCAAGAAGAAACTTAGACCGGATGGAATTATAGAGAAGTTCAAAGCTAGACTTGTCATTAGAGGTTTCACCCAAAAAGAAGGTATAGATTTCTTTGACACCTATTCCCCCGTGACTAAGATAGCCACCATTAGAACCTTGGTATCCCTTGCGGAAATTCATGACTTAGTGGTTCACCAAATGGATGTCAAAACAGCTTTTCTTAATGGAGACCTTGATGAAGAAATCTATATAACTCAACCGGAGGGTTTTGTGGTGAAGGGACAAGAACATAAAGTGTGCAAACTTAGAAAGTCTCTCTATGGTCTTAAACAAGCTCCTAAGCAATGGTTTGAGAAGTTTGATAGCACCCTTCAAAGTTGTGGCTATGTGGCTAATTCTTCAAATTCTTGTTTGTATTCTAAAGACTTTGGATCATCATGTGTTATAATTTGTTTATATGTTGATGATATGCTTATTGTTGGTACTAATCTTGGTGTTGTGAATGATGCTAAGGCTTTGCTTTCCACTAAGTTTGAAATGAAGGATATGGGAGAAGCCGATGTGATTCTTGGAATTCGTTTAAGGAAGACCAAGAGTGGTTTTTCCATGAGTCAATCTCACTATGTGGAAAAAATACTTAAGAAGTTTGATTCTTTTGATGTGGATCCTAGCACTACACCATATGATCCCAACTTAAAGCTTGAGAAGAACAAGGGTCCAAGTGTATCTCAAGGGCTCTATTCAAGGGTAATTGGTAGTGTGAAGTTTCTAATGAATTGTACACAACCCGATATTGCCTATGCGGTAAGTAGACTTAGTAGATATACTCACAATCCAAGTCAAAGCCATTGGATTGCACTTCGTCGGTTATTAAGGTATCTTAAAGGTACTATGAATGTATGTTTGCATTTTAATAGTTTTCCAAATGTTTTGGAAGGTTATTGTGATGCTAATTGGGTAACCGATAATGATGAAATATCTCCTACTAGTGGTTATGTTTTTGTTTTAGGTGGAGGTGTTATTTCATGGAAGTCGTCAAAACAACCATGTCTAGCTCGCTCCACCATGGAATCTGAACTTATTGCTCTTGAGTTGGCAGGTCATGAAGCGGAATGGATTAGGAACCTCCTAGCCGACATTCCATTGTGGGAGAAGAGTTCATCACCGGTGTCTATACATTGTGATTCTCAAGCGGCAATTGGAGTGGCAAACAATAGCAACTACAATGGCAAAAAGAGACATATTCGTATGAGACACAAAGTTTTGAGGCAATTTCTCAAAAATGGAGTGATTGCATTGGACTATGTGAGGTCCGAAAAGAACTTGGCGGATCCTTTGACGAAAGGATTAGCAAGAAAGCAAGTTGATGAATCATCTAGGGGAATTGGACTTAAGCCACATGATACATTACATTTGTCCTAATTCCTATGGTGATGTTGTTTGTAATGTTTGTTTTTGTTTGTGAGGTTGAGCTCTTTAACTCTTAATGGGTCCTTGTGCTATTGAGACGCACTCCTAAGGACTCACCTATGTGGTTGTGAAGACTAGCCATCTTCTATGAAAACTTTGGCCGGTTTTCTAGAGCCTCCACTAGACCTAAGGTGTATGTGCTTGGCTATAAATAAGTACATCTCTTCGCGGAGTTCAAGTATGTTTTGGAGTGATGTATGTGATGTTGGGGTCTTGGATTAAATCTTAGAGTTTCAAGGTCCGTCCACTCTTTGATTAAGGGTCTAAGGATTTCAAGGTTTGTCCACCCTTATACTTGTAATTCATTGCCTCATTTCACTAAACACTAGATTTCAAATTACTTATGTAATATCTAAGTGTTATGTATTGATCTCCTCTTATGACCAATATGTTGCTTCTAATCTTCTTTTGGTCTCTTTCTCTTCCTTTAGTGGGGGATTGTTGTGTTAAAGGAAGGAAATATCAAGTTTAAAGGAGTATTTTTTTTTTATTTCTTGCTTGCCCTGGCTGCCAGGGCAATTCCGCCCTGTAGGGAGGAAGAAGGTAGAAACTAATTTTCAAGAAAAACGAAGATTTCTCTTGTGTCCGGGCAGACCGGGCAAGCTCGCCTGGTCGGGCGCAAGAAGCATTTTTTTCTTGGCGATCTCGCCCGGTTGGGCGCCCGGTCCGGGCACGTGGGATACCGATTTCTTGAGCGTCTTTTAGTCTTCTTCTTGGATTCCTTTCTTTCACTCTTTTGATTCCTTATAACCCCCACACTTAAGAAGATGATTATGGTGATTAAATCTTCATCTTTATTCGGATTTATTCACCCCTCATTGATGCAAGAGATTCTTCTATGGTCTTCTATATGCTTCCATCCTTATCTATAAATGGAAGACTTATTTTTCTGATTTCATACACTTGAAAATAATCAAACACAATAGCTTAAACACATCTCTCTCTTTGGGCATAAGATACTTGGCTCCAACCTTCCACCCAAAAGTGCCTTTGTGTGCAAGTGGTGTGTTAGCCTTAGGGAACGTGCCGGCGAATACAATTGAGCACCGTGGTTTCGCCAGAATTTCGTTTTCAAGTCAGTGATTTGCATCATGACACACCATTTTGTTCCTTTGTTTGTAAGATCAATTTTTCGGTCTTACTTGTCATCTTTTATACTATTGCTTTTGATTTCTTCAATTTTTACAACATGAACATTTGATGCTTAACTTTTTTTTTCATCTTTATTATATTGTAGGATGATAGAGTTGAATTAATTTAATTGTTTAAAATTTCCAACCTTAAAATCCAACAAAGAACATACACACAACAATGGTTATCAATTATTCGTCTTCTCTTTCCTCTGCCATATAAAAGTTTTGTTTTTCCTCTTCTTTTTATCAAATTACTAAAAGATGAAACTTTGAGAACTTGAGCAAGGGAATGCTTTTAAGGTTGTTCTTGATTGTAGTGTTTTTTTGTTTGACAGCCCGGTTATACAATGGAGAGTAGGAGAAGAGGAGCGAACTTCTCAGTAATAAAGGACGAATGAAATTAATTTGTGATTATAAATTTATAATTAAGGCTAATAGAGTCTTTTGAATATTTAAGGGTTATTTTGAAAACCCTACATTTAGGTTATTTTATACAACATTTAGTACTTGCGTATCTAAAGTATAATACTCCCTTCGTCCCTTTTTACTGGATATGTTTGGACTTTTACACGTTTGTCAAGACACCTATTTGATTATTATTCATAACATACTTTTTAAAATTATAATGATTGAATATTAGTTAAGCATTCATTCAGACAAATAAAACATTATCTCACATGACTCTTTTACTTGTAAGAGTCAATTTGAAGATTATGTAATAATACTTCCTCTATCCCAGAATACATGACACATTCAATATTGCACACATGTCAATGCACTACTTTAACTTTATTTGTATATATAATTAAATATTAATGAAAATTATTTTAAAAATTATATTTTGAAACTTTATATATATATATATATATATATATATATATATATATATATATATATATATATATATATATATATATATATATATATATATATATATATATATATATATACCTATTTAACAACATATTTTATAATAAAATATATTTTTATTATGTTATTTAGTAAAATATTATGATCAAAACTAATACATGAATAGTAAAAAATGTCCAACGTCCCATATATTTTGGGACGGAGGGAGTATTTGTAGGATGTTTAAATCTAAATATAACCAATAAAGAGAAATAGAGGAAGTATTATGAATAGTATTTATAATCTGATAATAACCGATAAAAAGAAACGAAGGGGTGCCCTACAAAATTAATCATCCTAAAGTTTTTGTCAAAATAAATAAATAAATAAAAATCCTAACGTAATTGAAACAATTTAATATACATTTTTTTTTATACATCACATTATTTTACCTTTGATAATTTTGATCGTATATTTATTATAATTAGTTGATACAATGAAATTTTATATAATTTATCAATTTTATTGTGCATATTATTTATAGAATTCTAGTCAATCTCCTAAAAAATTATGCCGATTAAAGTGATGCACACTTTAAAAAATTGAGGGATTATTTTTCTTGCATTAAACGTTTGAATTTGTTATAAAATGATTTATTATAATTGTAGTTAGATAAATATATCATAATGAATGTTAGTTTTTTATAGTGATAATTTATATCAAAGTTATCAAAATCAAGATTCCATTTTGAATTGGAAGGGATTTAGATGTGTATGTGTTACTAATGATAGTAGTCGTTTCAGAAGTTTTCCTACAAGTTTTTATTTCTCACGCGAGAAGGTTTTTTTTTTCCTTGTTTTACGCTTAGAATATTTTATTTGTACAATTTTTTTTTTGACAATAATTATTTTTACAATATAGGAATTTGAGTGAGATGATTTTTAGTGGTAATGACTATTCACCATAATTTTATTCGGCACGTATGCATGTATGAATTTTTTAATACTCACATAGTATCATATTAGGTATTTAATATACTTTGTTGTCCGGAGGCTAACGGACTCATAACTTCTAATTGCAAATTTTCTCCTATATACAATTGCAACATTTTTTTGCAAATCTTAAATAAGAGTACTAATACATTGAGGATGATGATTTAGACATATAACTCATGATGTTAAAAATGTGGTTGACCAAATAAGAGGGCTCCTACGTGTTGAGTATATATGCAAAAAAGGTTGAAAATCAAAACTAACTACTAGTTTTCTAAATTTCAAACTTCTTGTTCGTTGTACCTACATTATTACAGGTATTTTGTGTAATTATTTAACAAAGTAAGTGCATTTGGTAAATTAAATTTAATTGCTAACTGACCTTTAACGTCATGAGTACTTTGAGGCCACAGTGTGAATAATAACAAACGTCGGTGGTAGTTGGTAAATTTTGAAAAACTTGATGGTATTTGGTGAATTTTTCAAAAAGGTCAAGAGCATTTGGTGAAACAACCTAATATCATTGGATAATAAATTAATAATAGTGTTTGCATACCAAAACTCAAAACTCCCTCTGTAATGCTATTATTATCACTACAGTATAAGAGAGGACATGCATTACCTTAGGCAAAGCATAAACATTAAAAAAAAAATTAAACTACATAAATTAGCAGCAATAAATCCAAATCAATCCTTTCATAGTAATTAGGAAAGCTTCAGTTGTTCACTCAAATATTATAAGAAAATCAATTGCCATTAAAGGTTATTATAATGCTCCCATGATTCAAGCTAACCCTCCAAAACTCTCTTACAATTAAGTCACAACGACTAAGACTATAAAACAAAAATTAAGTTATGGTGGGTTAAGCAAACAGCAAATATCATCTTCATCATTTATCACAAATAACACGGAAACTGAACATGATTCAAATAGAATAATATTTCTCAAACCTTATTAGCAAAAATTATATCCTTAAATCACCTATAGCAACACAAAGATTTTGGAGTACTACTAATAGAATATAAATGTCCAATTACTAAATAACATAGTGTATACTCACATATTCATGAGTAGCCTAGTGGACATACGAATTATATAATAAATCAATTACCAGTATACAAAATGTCATTTTTAAAAGATACATTTAAAACTAAACCTATATAAATTTAAGTACTACACTCACCTTAAATATAAAACACAGTCAAAATCCAACTTGATTGAATACTTCTGAAAAGCATGGTGTGATGTAAAAATGCTGCAAACATGTATGAGTGTTAGAAAATAAGATCTTATAGACAAAACATTTTGAACCTCATATTATTAAGTTTTCTAATTATCTAAAAAAGTAATTAAAACCCTATTTTGTGTGTGTTATAACCATGTAATAAATTGATTAATCACGAAATTAAGGGGTGAATATAATAAATTATTACATATAGCTATTTAAAAGTTTTTTTTTACGCCTATAACTATTTCAATGTATTATATTTAAAAATATAATATGTATATGAATAATGAAAAAGTGTAAATAATACAATTAAAATAATGGATAAAGTAATAAACAAATTACATAAAATTATTTATGAAATAACAAATTACATAAATCTAATAACAAATTACAATTAAAAAATGATCAAGGCCAATTTCGTTTATCTAATTTATTATAGCCCACTAAATTAGATCACTGTTCCTTTGGTACAATAGCCCAGTCCAGTTCGTCTTCAACATTTTATTTCCAACCTCTTCGTCTTCAACAAGCTTTACATTTTGAAAGAGGAACCAGGGTTTCGAACAACGCTAATTTTTCGATTTGAAAAGCTTCAACAAGCTTTACAATTTGAAAGAGGAACCAGGGTTTCGAACAACGCCAATTTCTCGATTTGGAAAGCCTGCTTCCCTTCTTCAACTGGTTCGTCAGTCTTCTCCTGTGTTGCCAGTAACTTTATTTATTTATGTTATTTTATAAATTTATTAAATCTTTGTTATTATTGGGTTAATTTTGAGTAACTTGTTTATTGGCATTATTTAGCTTGGGGAGGGATCCGGTGAGAATAGGTTCATATGTGAGAATTCATACTTATATGAGAACTGATTTTAAATTTAGAACATGTGAGTAAAAGTTTAGAACATACGAATAAAAATTTAGAACATGCGTCTGAAATTAAAATTTAGAACATCTGAGTAATAATTTAGAACATCTAAGTGAGTAATATGTTTAGAACATTTGATTTAAGAATTAGAACAAGTGATTAAAAATTTATAAAATCTGCTTTATGAACAAGTGAGTAATAAAGCAAATTTTATAAATTTTTAAACATATGAGTAAAATTTAGAACATTTGATTTAAGATTATGAACATGTGAATAAAAATTTAGAACAAACAAATATAGAATATAGAAAGTGTGAGTAAAAAATTTAGAACATATGAGTAAAAATATACAACATACGCTTTAAAATCTGGAACATATAATTAAAAATCTTAGAACACACATTTTAAAATTTAGAACATATAAGTTAAAATTTTGTAACAAGTTATTTAAAATTTATGATATTAAACTTAACTAATTTATGGTTTAGAACATGTGAATACTAAATTAGAACATTTGATTTAATTTAGAACACCTAAGGAAAAGTTTAGAACATCATATTTAAAATTTAGAACATACAAGTAAAAATTTAGAACATAAAGAGTGTTCTCACATAAAAAAAAATTATCACATAAGAAAAATTCTCACGAGAGCCTCCCCCTATATATATATATATATATATATATATATATATATATATATATATATATATATATATATATAAAGTAGGCATTTTTGTAGAGCATTCGGTGCACCACATAAGCAAAGTTATTATTTCAACCAATTAAAAATTAGATTTGTAATTTTTTTAAGAGTTAAAAAATTCACTCACCACCTAAGCTAAAGTGACGAATAAGATTTAATAAATTTACCAAGTAAGTAAAAACGACGAATAATGATTTATTAGAAAAATGATCTATTTTTTTTAATATTACTAAAAAAATTATACTTAGAAATTATTTAAAATATATAAATTATGTTTTGATATTAATGGGTTAATAAAAATATGCAATGTATGAGATGATATATTCATTGGAAAATTTTAAACTTATAATGCAAAAAAAAAAAAAAAAAAAAAAAAAAAAACAAAAAAAAAAAAAAAAAAAAAATTACCTCAAAAAAATTAAATGTAAACAAAAAATTTATTAAAGATTAAAAGATCACAAGAAATATACTCAATGTATATAAATAAGTCTTGCGTAAATTTATATTTTAGAATTCAAAAATTAATAACTCCCCAAGAAAAATTAACAAGTGAAATTTGAGGATTTAATCACTTACATAAAAAAAAAAATTATCATCTATATTAGGATTTAAACTTTTTTAAAAAACAAATTAGAAATTAAAAAATATATTTTGGTTTTAATGATTTTATCTAACTATCTGATGAGTGAGATTATACTAATGAATAAAAACTTAAAAAAAATACGGAATAATATACCTTACATTTATTTTAAAATATATATAATTTTTTTAAATTTAGGTTAAATATTAAATTAGAAAAAAAACACACAAAAAATGTTAGATATCAAAAGATTACAAGAAATATACAAAGTGAAATATAAAATAAAAAACCGTGCATCGCACAGTCTTAAATCTAGTACTACATCCGTTACATATTATTTGCAACGATTAGACATTTTTCCTCTCTACTTTATATCAAATCATTCCAAATAATATGTAACGGAGGTAGTATATATATATATAAAGGGGATTTTTTTTTCGCGTGTTTAAAGAGCCACATAAGATTTGATTTTCTTAACGCGCCACGTATGATTATAAATTTTAATTGTAGCCAATAAAATAAGAAATTATTAATTTCTTTTAAAATTAAATAATTCAAATGTCATGTAAGCAAAATTGTCAAATGTGATTTTTAAGTTTAAATTAATTAAATATAAAATATTATCTTTTGATATTATGAATTTTATCTAAATCTATAACAAATTTTAGCACATATATAAAAAATATATATTTTTTAAAATCCAAACAAATCGTGCAGTGCATTGTACAGGCTTCATCTAGTATTTATAATTATAGAAACAAATGATTTATTCAAAACAAGTACTATCATTTTGTCCTGGTTCACTAAAATATTGAAAAGGATAGAAACGGCTATGTGGGGAAAATGGTGAAAGGAGATACTGGCCCCGTTAGAGACGCATTCCTGTTTTTCAGAGAGTTCATTCAATTGTTACTGGATCTTATGAAGAGAATCAGATGCTAAGGTGTCATTGTTTGAAGCACAGGGCTATTATACATTTGTTAGGGAAGTACGATGTGAAAGTAGTATGGTTGATGATGTACACAGCTTAATTCAGATTTGCTGCCCATGACTAGCACAATACATCAGGGTTGAATATTATTAGGCAAGGAGTGGACTGGAGATTCTTTTGGACCGGACCCACTAACATTTCGTTGGAAAATTTTCATCCAGAGAATTGATAAAAATAATAATGATTAGACATGAGGTTGTCATAGTGATTTGTGTCTTCACATGTTTTGTAACATGATGTGACGATTTCAATTCGATGTGTGACTCATATCAGAAGTTCAAAAACGTGATACACTTTTATCACACTAGCTACGAAAAACGAGACCCTAAAGATATGAGAAGGAGGAGGAGGAGAAGAAGAAGACGAAGAAGGAGAAGAGAAAGAGGAGGAAGAGGAGGATAATGGTGGAGAAATTGTTGATGATGGCGAAGGCGAGGACAATGAAATCATTCAAGAAGATGAGGAAGATGATGTCATGGATGAGATACTCCATGGGAAATGTTCCTAGTGAATCTCTCTTATGTTCATATCAATATACTTGATTGAGAAGCTGATGGCTTGTACTTAGCTTGTGTTTCTAAATGAAGTTACTACAATGTTCGAACTAAGTACTGAAAAGAGCTATATTTGGGCCAGTCATAGATTTTGGGATTATGTATGTCTTTGTACTTTTCCATTTTTCTTTTCTGTGTGGTTTTTGGAGAACATCATGACGTGAAATAGGGTTGAATTTTGATGGTGCATTGTGTGATTGTGACTTTTGAGTTCATCAAATTTGGTTGAGAGCTAATTCGATGCAAATATTAGCTATTAGCAAGATCTAAATTCATTCCTTTGATTCAAAAAATTGCTTATTTTTTTGACAAAGATTTTTGACAAATCCAATGTAAATTTCAAATACTCATGTCTTGCAATTGTAATTATACTTCAGACCTAATTATGGCGCCCATGTTTTGGATCATCATGGAGGAGTATGCTGAGTTTTTCGATGCCGTGACTTCAAATGTAGGGGATTGGTTCAATCCCCTGCATTCTTTGCTGTTGCATTGTCTTGTGTGTTTGGGTTGATGATTAGTTTCTTTGGGTTTGCTACTAGGAAGGCAATTTTTGCTACTGCTTTCACTGTTACAGGTGTGGTGAACAAGTTCCTCACTGTTGTGATCAATGTGATGATATGGGATAAGCATGCTGCTCCTTTTGGTTTGGTTTGCTTACTTCGTGGGGGTGTCCTCTACCAGCAATCGGTTACTGGTACTCCACCGGAGCGTGATTCTGCTTTGTCAAAGCAGAATGAAAATGAAGCAGAAAAGTTTCCTAAGGATGAAGAGAAAGGCATCTTTTCTAAGATCTCAGGTGTATGACGTGTTTTTGTGATTTGTTTAGCAAGACTACAACTGTCAACATAAATTGCAAAAAAGGTAGAAATATGAAATGTGTTAGAGCATTTTAAGTATATTTCAAGGATATGCCAATTTTCCTAGACTTAAACTCGATGTTTAAGATAACAAAGCCCCCTATATAAACAAAAAGCTCCTTCTAAGGTAAAACTTGTGAAAGGCAACCGACTCACAAAATTGGAATTGTAGGCATTTTTCGAGTTGCCATTACCTGAAGCAAGCGAATTAGTCATAAGGCGAATCTTGTTTCAAAAAAAAAAAAAAAAAAAGTCATAAGGCGAATCTTCCTTGGCATGTGATGATGCAATGGCAAGGACTTGTTAAACTGTTATGCATGTTTGGTTGCCATTCACTTGCCAAAGGAGAGTTACCCTATGACTACTTCAGCTTGATGATTTACTAAAACAACATTTTGCTGTTATTTCTTATTCTGGAATTTCATCTACTGATAAATGAATCAGGTAATTTCTAAATAAATCTCATCCGTATTAACAATGTTTGACATGCTTTTATTTTGAAAACTGCTTGTTTGCTCTTGCAAACGACTATTTCTGTATTCTCCTTTTACAACTAAAACTGAAGTATAGGATTGCTGCCATACCGTGAGTCAATAGCAGATTATTGAAAGGTACACTTCTAAGAATACTCTTGGTTGCCGATAGTTTGTGCAACATTATTTTTCTCCCTAATTTCATAGCTCCCTTAGCTTGATGACGCTTTTCCTTCCTAGTTCCTAGTATGGGTGATGCTTCATTGAGTCGATAAGCTTGTATATGCAAGTATGTCATGTTTAATTATTAAGACTATTGCTACACATTGCTGCAGATATACTATTGATAGCAAGTAAAGTAGGTAGTGAAAAAGCCTGCAATAGTTAATTTACCTGTACAACACTTTTGCAGTTATGTTTTTGTTTAGTAATTCTCAAATTCAACTCTTCAAACCACTTTATTTCTGCTCTTACCTCAATTAATCTTTGCAAGCCTTCAAGCCCTATGGGAGGCTTGAGGCATGGACATGAGAGCACTGTTAGATGTTCCAAAGTTGGAAAAACAAGAAGGAACCATGGTTGAGTAAGGCTTTTGATATTCTTCAAATGTTGTAGCTTTATTTTCTGCAGCCGAGGAAAGATGGTATGGGTATACTCTACCCCTGTGAAGGTATCATTCACTGACCTGACGGCGCACCCAGCTGAATCTTATGATCTCCAATGTTACCAATTACTGCTTCCATATCATTGTGATCTGATATCTCCAAGTATTGCAGCTGATTTAGCATTCTAGCGATAGCTAAGGGGAAGAGAATCTTCACCTGTTTACACTCCTCAACTTTCACATGTTTCAAGCTCTAAAAGCTTGTAGATGGAGCTACACCTCTCCATAGAGCTGTCAAACTAGAGGAATCTCGGACATGAATGTTTGCGAGTCTGGGAAGCACATTGCCCTATATAATAACCCCGCATTAGCCCCCTATATGACCAATATGGGATCCAAGTCCCATACCTTGCAATGGGATCAATCTTGTAATAACCAACTCAAAACCAACCTAATTCAATCAACCAAATTGGAACAAAATGAAAATTGGCAACTAAGGGCTTGTTTGGCATTGTTTTTTGTTTTGAGTTTTTAGTTTTTTTTAAAACAAAAAACCAAAAACAGGAAACAAGAAAAAGGTGTTTTCACTTTTCTGTTGCCAGTTTTCAAAATTAGCATGATTTTAATAAGTTTGACTAATTTTTTATTCATTATATGACATATATCATACACTTTTAAAATACAAAAAACTGAAAACCGCAACAATGCCAAACATTCCCTAAAAATACGAATTGAAGTGTTGAAAAGGAATATTATGTACCTGTTGATTATCCAAAGTCGTGTGGAAAAAAGTCTTTGAGCAAGGGGGTTTAATGGTCTCAACAAGTGGAGGATACAGATGAGGCGTATATACCATATGAAAATCAAACAGGCAATTATAGGTGGCCTACAATGCAATGCCAACTGTGCATGACCTGCCGAGGTAGAAGGTTTACTTCCCTTAAGCAAAATCGCAAGCCAAAGATCCATACAAACACCAATTAAACCCTTTGTATACAACCTAATATTCCATTTTACTACAACAGACTGTATCCATAACTTTCAAGTTCAATACTGTTCGTTGGCAAGATATATCAAATATCATTCTCATTTTGATCCAAGCCAAGCCAGCATGAGTAAAACAAAAACCTGCAACACTACCTCGAAACCAACAAGATAACCAAAAGTCTTTAACACTTGGACGTGGGTATAGACACTTGGACACTTCAATCTGAGCCATAGTCGTTGAAATTCTTCATTAAATAGCCTAGTCGTACATAAATATTTGAATCCAGGTACATAGCCAAAAGTATAATATGCACCAAACTTACAAACAAGATGTCACTAACTCAAACTTAAAAAATCTGGATGCTTAACAAGATTAATTGTTCATATATGGTTGCATCAATGCTCAAACAAAACAAGAATTAGAACCCAACTTACTATCAAGGATTTACTAAATAAAATTAACAACCAAAGCAATTCACTTGATGTTATAATTGCAAAGAAAATGAGGAAGATGATGCTAGAATATCTTTCGGAGATAAATATTTTGAAAGGTAAACAATTTTCAAGGAAGATGATGACAAAATATCTACTCCTTTTTCACCATCTATCTACTATGTTTCCAAGATTAATAAGATATTGAGAAGATACCTAGTATTACAATTATAAGAAGATGGTATCCAACCCGGGCATGAACTAATCAAAGAAAACAAGAACTGCGATAGTTATACTTCAAGCAAGACAGCAAAAAACAGTAGAGGCCAACACATGGACACTTTCAAACTTCACAAAAATATGCTACAGATAACACAATGGATCCACTGCACATTTCAGATTCAACCACAGCTACTCAGAAAATTCCCTATGTAAATAATGATATTTTTAAGTTTTGAAAGGCATAAGATTAATTTCTCATACAGCATACAGTATAAAGTATATAATTTTATCAAGACTAAACATTTGCATTCACTTAATAAAAAATCTTCATAACAATAATTCATAATACAAGTTAAAATATATTGGTTGAATTATTTGAAGTTGTTAGTTTAGTTTATGATTCAATCTATCACGGTATTTACACAAACAAAAAAAGAACTCATGTAACTCTTAGAGCTTATTGGATCAAATGATGCAAAGAAAGACATTGAGGGAATGATCATTCTCTATTGTAAACCATGCATATTGCATGAGTCTAGTAGTAGTTATGCTACCACAGTGTCATTCTTTTTTCGCGGTATTTTCTTGCTTTAATTGCTTGTGATTCATAGAGTGCACACCTCATGTTAGTCATATATGGTTCGTGGTCAAGAAGACTATGAAGCCGGTCCTTAAAAGAATACATACAATAGTTAAAAATTAAGTATATAAACCAAAAACAATAAAATTTCTTAATTATAATGTTAAAAGATAATAGGTCTTGATTCATAGTTCCAAATGTACTAATTGTTGTTTTATTAATTATGCTTAACTAATATCAAGGCCAACATGCTTGTCTTCATACTTTATAAGTTCCAATTGATATAGGGACTGATAAATCTTTTCATTTTTTATTTTCTTAATGGACAACACTTTCTAGAATTATAAATTTTACAAAAGAGAATGAATTACTAAAATCTTTGTTGGAAAATTAAGGTATTAACAATCAACAATCAATGCCTTAATCCCAAAAACGGGGTAGACTACATGAACCATAGTGTAAAATTCCAAAATGCAAAAGAACACACACTTTTTAGAGTTGTAATTTTTTTTTTTTAAAATAATGAATTACTGAAGATAATTTTTCAGCGAAAAATTGTAGTATTAACAATCAACAAGCACTACCTTAATCTCTCAAAAGCAGGGTAAGCTACATGAACCAAAATGTCATTCCACAAAATAGTCACATAAGATTCTCCATTCCCTCCGATCAAGTGCAAACAAAACAAAAAAATACAATAATGATAATGATAGTAATTATTATAAGGTTGTGTTTGGGAAGATAGATTTCATTTCAAATGCATCATTTGAATTATTGAATTTGAGTATTTTAAATGACATGGTTTACCTTGTCATTTGAAATCCTTACCTTCATGGGTTATTACTTGGTAGTTGTATAATTTGGGCAAATTCCTCATTTGAAATTCTTGGACATCCAAACACTATAATTGTCCCAATTCCGGAATTTCAAATGAAATTCTAGAATCCAAACACACCACAAATATAAATATATAATTATTGGAATTAACAAAAAAAAAAGCCAACACACTAACACAGCCACCACCATGCGATCACCCATTGGTTCTTATATAACTGCTTGTATTTTGACAGATTACATCCAATAAACACTCACTTACCAGTGTTCTGACTTCTTGCACAGAAGTGTGGGTAAAGAATATTTTTGACGTTAGCTTCTAAAGCCATGCCTATGAGGGTACGGGTACTGTTGTTGGGAACCCTCGGTGAAAGAGCAGTGGAGTTAATGGTGGTTGTAACATTCGAGAATAACAACCTTTTTCAAGCTTCAGTTGATAGTAACTCTCAAGTATCCCTGTCCTCATGTTGAACTGAAAGACACCATTCATGTCCACAAATACCATGTCCCTATTAAAGGGATGAAAAGCCATGAGCCTGAACATATAATTGTATTTTTTGAGAGATTGCTGATGACCAAGTATCACCCGGTGTGCCAACTGCCAAACCCCCTTGTGATAGTCTTCCAAATCCCAAACAAGCAGGACAGAGCCGCCATCAGCCTTCTTGTAAATAAGATGAGCCACCCGAAACTGCCCTTGGCACACTCCAAAGCCACAATATCCAAAGACAAAAGGGAATTCAAGGGATAATTCATTTGGTAGGTCAACTGAATGGCAGCTGAGTTTATTTGCATTTGCATCAAGAGAAACAAGCGAGCGTCCATTTAGCCAATGTAACTTTCCCTCGTGAGATAGAATAGGGGTACAAGAGAGATAAGCATTCAATGACCAGGGGTACCAATCAACAGCAATGTCCACCCACTGTCTCGACTCTGAAGAGAAGATTCGAACATTAAACTTTGAGGCATATATTTCAGGCGGAACAACAATTCTCGGTTGAGGAAACATGATATCGCTACGAAGAGCAGGAAGTAAAATCACCTTATATTTACACAAGCCATCTCCATTCTTATTATCATGGGAACAGAAAAGTCCAGCTTTTGGATACTGCATTAAGTTTAAAAGAGATAAGTCACGATCCTGGTCGCGGATAGGAGGAGCGGGAATGCGTATCCAACACCTCGTAATCAAATTGACCACATAAAGCCTACCAAAGTGACCGCAAAGAAGCAGGTCATGACACGAGGCCATAACACGCATTGGCTCAATCTTAGAAAGTTGTCATCAAAGTCCCTCTTGAGATTCAGGTCAAGTGGTCTGTTTCTTAGAGACTTAGACAACACAGAGTGATTAGAAATGGCTCCAATAGGATTCAACATTTCCGCATTTCCTCTTGGACCCGAAACTGAATATTGGAACACTAGGGTAAAAGGACATTGTTGATTATGATTATATTCGGTATAACGACTGACAAAGTAATCACTAGAGAGTAAAGAGCACCAATGCCTGCAAACCAACTTAAATCGACACACAGAGTCAATGGGGAGACGTAGGAATATTTCGGTCAGCAGCTCGTCTATCATGCTGCCAAACAACTCAAGCTTGAGCTCTAAATCAGCTTCAGCCTCATTCTCCCCTCTTGATTTTAGTACCTTCCTTGATTTCGAAACAACCAATGTTGACGACCTCTTCTTAACCTTACTCCGTTTTGTCATCAAGCGAGAGCAAGGCAGCATGTTGAAAACCATTACTACAAATATGATATAGATTATGATGATTATAGATTAATTTACAAATTACAGAAAATACCCCAATTCAAAACTCAACCCCAGCAACCAGGGAAGGAGGAGCTGCTGTCCTGGTATCAGGGAGAACAGGTCAATTTCAATTCAAAAAATCCACTTAAAAAACAAAGTTCAAAACTTGATTTGATTATGATTATGATTATAGAATAATAAAAGGGTTTTATGTGGGTTTTTTAAGATTGACTGGAGCAATGATGATCTTGCAAAACTAAACTTAGAAGATTTTAAGCTGAATTATTAAACAGGCCCTTCCCTGAGGCAGGGCAGGAGGGAAAAAAAGATTTAATTTCATATTGAATTATCTCGAAATAAACATATTTGTAGGGATATTTGATTCAGTAATCAAATTACGCTCATAATTTTCTTTTCTTTTGGATATGATGTTTCATAATCTAAGAATTTACGAACCCTAAACGTAAAGCACTGATAATTAAATTAGATTAGATCAAATATAAACCCTAGATTGTGAAATTGATATGATGATAACAACCACAAACAACTTACCTTAGAAGCTGCTTCAATGGGGGATACAAGAATTAGATTCAACGAAGAACGCTACAATGGAGACCTTTAAAAGCCATGACCCGCCATAGTTATAAACTTGTGATATGGTTTAGATCCGTCCAATAAATAAATGGGGCGGGTCTTTATACGATCGTCTAATTATAAGACAGGTGGGCTTTATAAAGGTTTAAGTAAACCTGTTTTAAATATTTTTAAATATTCCATACACCAAATCTTAAAGAACAACTATAATTACATTAATTAAACTGAGTTTACAACAAACGAAAAGACAGTAAAGTAACATAAGTTACTGTTGGCATAAGAAGCCCTTACACAATACCAATTAAGGTCATTAATGATAATTACCTTTAAGCTATTACAAAGAGTGAAGACAACACATATAAGGCTTACCAATATACATTTAAACATGCGATGGGACTATTGATAGAACGAAGGAAGTTGGTGATGATGTTTCCTGTTGTGCAAGGTATTTTCTAACATACAATTAAAAGTCTATGAATGTTGTTGAAATGACAAAGACAACCTAAAATCAGTATGCCTTACCCTAAGAGATCCCAATAATTCAAATGCTTCATACATGTCAATCACATTTCTTTGCGATTTGACATAACCATATCTTATACTCCCTTCGTCCCATAATATAATTCCAATTATGTTTTTTTCATGGTATTTAAGAAATGAGAGGAAAAGTGGAAAAAAGCTAGACAAAAGTACAAGGCAAGTGGATAATTTAAGGGGAAAAAAGTGAAAGTACAATTATAGACAAAAGTTAGAGCGAAAGTAAAAAAAAGTACAATGTAAGTGGTTAAGTTAAGGGTAAATTAGGAAATTCAATGAATAAAGTAAAAAATAAGGGTATATGGTATTCAAAAATAAAAATAGAAACAACATTGTGGGACTCTAAAAAAAAAAAACTATATTGGGGACGGAGGGAGTAAATATTCTCATACAAGGTCATGATGTTGTAATGACTTTTACCGTTATCACATACAGTGGGTTTAACAACGCGTACTATCATCCTCCTTCAACAAGCTAAGGGTTTATGTAAATATGAAATTGAAATTTTGTTACATTTCCCAACAAACATAAGTAACACCACTTTAATTAAAGGAACAAATTTTTATTAAAACTAAAGAAATGAAAAATTAACCTTAAATTCGACTTGTCTTCGCTTTTCAATCTATTATATTGGGTGTTTCCAAAATCTAAGTTTTTTTTTTTTTTTTTTTTTTTTTTTTTTTTTTTTTTAGAAATTAACATTAAATTGATTGACTTCTAACACAAAAAACTATAAATATATAATACGTATTATGTACTCAATCAATCAATAATATAATAGTAAAATAGACATCAAGAATGACACATGTCAATTCATGGTATATTTTTTTCCCTCAAAAAACACCCTTTCCATTTTTGCTAAAATCTTCTTTAAGAATTTTAATACAATAAATATCATAATATTATTCCAAATCTTTTATATATATTTTCCTTTGTAGCTATCACTTCATTTCACATATCCTTTAGTAAAAGGACAATATATCATAATCTAATATATATATTTAAAGGGGAGTTTTTTCCCGAGTTTTTAGAGAGACACGTAGGAATTAATTTTCTTAGCGTGCCGTGTAGGATTATAAATTTTAGTTGTAGCCAATCAAATAAGAGATTATTATTTTCTTTTAGAAATAAATAATTCAAATGCCACGTAAGCAAAATTGGTGAATGAGATTTTTAAGTTTAAACTAATTAAATATAAAATTTTATCTTTTGATATTAGGAATTTTATCTAAATATATAACAAACTTTAGCACATAAATAAAAAAATATTTTAAGAAATTTAAACAAACCGTGCATCGCACGGCTTCTTCTAGTAAATATTAATTTGCATCCCTTATCTCTAAAACATCATATTTTATTTCTTCAAATGATTAATAGATTTTGAATAAAGTAATTCTGTAACAATATTTAAAATGATGAATCTATTAAATCATAATTTATTCGTACTACACATTTATTGTTGTTGTTGGAAAACAGGAATTTTTTTTTTAACACTTTAATAATCATGTAAATTGACTAAATAAAATGTAATTCTTTTTTATTTGTATCTCCAATACTTTCATATATTATCATATAATAGGAAAAAAAAAATTGACCAAATATCATTGAATTGGGGTTATTATTCCTGCACATTAGGTGTATCTAATACATAATTATAAATACTTATTGGTTAATATAAAGAAAATTGATACTAATTTATCATTTTTAAAACACTTATATGGTCATCTAATATGTAGTTTAATGCACTTATTTGTCTAATTAATTTTTAAAACACTTGTATGGTCATCTAACATGTTTCATTTCATATTTTTATTATATACAAAAAGAAGATAATAATTATGTTATAGTTGTATTTTATCAATGTTATTTTTAATACAATTGTTTTCTTTAATTGATAATATGTAATCGAATTACTGTGCATGACACATGACCTAATCTAGTGTAATAACTAATAGGAACATATTTTTTTTTGAAAAACAACTAATATTCTTATGAGAGTTGTTTTTAATGAAAACAAAATTAAGTTTAAAAGCAGGGCCAATATAGTAATTTTAGGGAACATGGAATTGGTTATACTCAGCATAATCAACCAACCGTCACCCATCCCAAGACTACTCCCATCCAAAAATGCTTAATTATGGAGTATCTTAACATATGAGCTCCCTAAAAGGAAGATGCATCTTGTTGATATAAGTAGGGTTTTTTCCGTTCACCTTTCACTTATTTTAGGTTTAATAAGTAAGTTCAGTTCAAGAAAAATAAGTTCAGATTAATTCAGTTAAAAATAAGTTCTGATAAGGGTTGCCCAACTTCAAATTACAACTAAAATAAGTTTTAATAAGTTCAGACAAGTTCAGATAAGTTAAGTTAAGATCAGATAAGTTCAGATAAGTTCAGATAAGTTAAGTTAAGTGCGGATAAGTTCAGATAAATGAAAATCAGGTGAATAGAACACACCCGTAGTACATCAAATCCTTTTAAAGCAATCATGAGGGGTATTATATTTCATATCTACAAATCATATCATATCACTAATATCTACAGATCATATCATATCACTAATATATAAAGCCGGTCTCGCAGCCAGGCCACGAGACATTGACAATTGACATTCCTATTTTTTGCCAAGTGTCGGCCACATAAGTGACAACTATACATAAACATGCAACATATAAGATGTCAAGTAATTTAAGGATTATTAGATAGATTTGTTTAGTGTAAAAAAGTTATCTTCGAGTTTTAATTTTGATAGACTTTTTTTATTTTATTTTAAATTCCTCTCTTTTTTTTTTTTTTTTTTTTTTTTTTTTTTTTTTTTTTAAACCAAGTAAGCATCATTATATTAAATCAATTTCCGCCAAAGTATAAAGGCTTTGGGGAAAAGAGTTCGTACAAATTAACTCCGAATTTGGATTCACAGCCCATCTAGCAACTAAATGCGCTAAAGAATTACCTCCCCGCCTCACATGCTTCCATTGGAAATAAGAGAATAGAGAGATAATATTATAAATATCTTCATACAGTAGAAATATAGGAGCACGACCCTTTTGCTTTGCTTGGATTGCACGAACCACCTGTAGCACATCACCTTCCAGAATTACTTCATCATAGCCAAACCTGCGGCCCAACTCAACCCCCAAACGAGCAGCCCCAGCTTCTGCCATAGCAGCGCTCCAACAGACCTCCATATGCTTCACAGCAGCTGCGAGGAGTTGCCCACTTGACCCCCCGGATTACTGCCCCAAATTGAACACCCTTTCCCTGTAAGACGTGGGCATCAACGTTAATCTTGACCCTTCCACCAGAAGGAGGCTGCCACGAAGCACTCAACACCGGCACCCCCCTACCACATGGTTTGAAAACCTTCTTATTGTAAGCACAATGGTCAAAAAATAATTTAACAAAACCAGCTCCCACATGCACAGCATCAATACCAGAATCACCCCTGAACACAGAGTGGTTTCTACAAAACCAAATAGCCCACGCCAATGAAGCAAAAATGCTCAACCGTTCTTTATTTACCTTTGTAGCCATCCAACTTAACAATGTAGAAAAATAACTTATATGTGCTTCCCGTAACAGGTCGCCAAAATCACTTCGTGCCCAGACAACAGTAGCATAAGTACACTCGAAGAGAGTGTGAGTAATTGACTCCTCTCCACTTCCACAAACAGGGCATTGAGGTGATTCCCTAATATGCCTCCTATACATTACTCCCATCACTGCCAAAGAGCCCATACATGCGCTCCACAAGAAATGATTAAGCTTTGTAAGACCTCCAACATTCCAAATCAGTTTCCATAATGAACAAGAACTATCACCATGAAACAAATCCCATGCTCGCAAGTGACCAAGTCGACCCAGCCAATACCCACTTTTAACAGAGAAAAAACCATCTTTCGATGGCCACCAGTAACGCACATCCTTTTGGTCCGAGAAAGGCAAAGGGATATCAAGAATTGCAAGTCTGTCAGCCGCACTAAAATTCGAAGCAATTACCTCATCCTTCTAGCAATGCAGCTCGGTATCAATTAAATCACAAACTTTGAGATCCAAATTGCTACTATCAATAGGCAAAGGCACCACAGTAGAACTATCACCAGGGAGCCAAGCTTCATCCCATACACCAATGCTCATTCCATCCCCAACCCGCCATTTCAATCCATCAAGCAAAAGACCTTTCGCACCCCATATACTACGCCAGCTGTAACTCGGGTCATACCCACGTCTCGCATCAATAAACTCAGAATTCTTGAAATATCGGGCCTTAAAGACAGCATGTAACAGAGAAGTGTTGTCCTTTGACAATCGCCAACATTTCTTTGCTAATAGAGCTTGGTTAAATACCCGTAAATCACGGAAACCCAGACCCCCTCTCGATTTTGGAAGGCAATGATCCTCCCACTTATGCCAATGCATCTTTCTCACCAATTCCACCGAACCCCACCAAAACTTGGCTAACAAGGAGTTAATTTCATCGATCAAACCATCGGGAATTTTGAAACACTCATCATGTATGTAGGAATAGCTTGCGCCACCGCCTTAATGAGAATTTCTTTACCCGGCCTAGAGAGTAGTTTTTCTTTCCACCCTTGTAATTTTTTCCAAATTCGCTCCTTTAAGCAAGCAACAATTGTTTTCTTTGATTTACCAATTATTGTCGGCAAACCCAAATATTTCTCATGTTTGTCCACCTCCCTCACTCCAAGATTTCCCACAATAGCATTTCTTCTTTCCATACTAACACATTTGCTAAAAGCAACCTCAGTCTTGCTTATATTAATTTTCTGACC
Source organism: Chenopodium album (assembly GCF_948465745.1). Classification (NCBI taxonomy): domain Eukaryota; kingdom Viridiplantae; phylum Streptophyta; class Magnoliopsida; order Caryophyllales; family Amaranthaceae; genus Chenopodium; species Chenopodium album. The sequence continues at coordinate 66,893,593 of NC_137834.1, forward strand.
CGATGCTCTTTCATACCTACTGATAATATTAGCAATTTTAGAGCATTCTTGCAAAGTTGCTTTCGCAAAGAGGATGCTCTCGTCAGCAAAAAACAATTGAGACACCCTCGGTGCACCACGGCACACCTTCGCCCCATGAATCATTTTCTCACGAGCTGCTTTCGAAATCAGAGTGGAAAAAGTGTCAGCACAAATAAGGAACAAATATGGAGAGATAGGATCTCCTTGCCGGAGACCCCTCGAAGGAATTAAGGAACCCGAAATCGAACCATTATACTTGAAAGAGAAAGAGACACTCTCCTAGTATTTCATCACCCTCCTAATCCAAGCTATCCGGAAACCCATCCGAATCATAACCTTCTCAAGGAACCTCCATTCCACCCTATCATAAGCTTTACTCATATCAAGCTTAAGGGCAATCGAACCATCTCGCCCTTCCCCTTTCCATTTCATAGAGTGGAAAATATTAAATGTAATGAGAGCGTTGTCAGAAATCAACCTATTGGGAACAAAAGCACTTTGATTTGCAGAGATGACCGAACCAAGCATGGGCTTTAATTTATTTGCAAGGATTTTTGAGATAATTTTGTACAACACGTTGCACAAACTTATTGGCCTAAATTCCGACATTCTCCTCGGCTCATTGCATTTTGGGATAAGGACAATGCAAGTACGATTAACATTGGTCAACTCCACCTCACCACACCACCACGCCTTCACAAAATTAATCACATCATTCCCAACAACGCTCCAAAATTTTTGGAAAAATAGAGCGTGCAACCCATCCGGACCCGGAGCCTTATTAGGATGCATTTGAAAAAGCGCCCTCTTTATTTCATCCCCGGCAGGCTCCTGATCAAGTACCAAATTCATATCCTCAGTGACAAGCTTCCTAATACCCTCCAATGCATCGTCAAAATCAGTTGGCTCTTCTGATTTAAAGAGGTCAGAAAAATAGCCAGAAATAATCGAATCCATGGCCAATGGAGAAGTCTGCCACTCCTCATTCTCATCAAAAAGTCCCACAATAGTGTTCTTCTTTCTACGTTGGGACACTTTATGGTGGAAATACTTTGTGTTCCTATATCCATCTCGAAGCTCATTTTCCCTAGATCGAGCAATATGACTCTTCCATGCGCCTCAAATCATTAAGCTCAATACTCACTGCCTTACATTGTTAAAGAATGGAATTATCCATTTGTCCTCCCTGTAGCACACGCAGCTTCTTCTCAGCTTTATCAATTTTCTTTTTAAGCCCACCAAAAGTCTTCTCTGCCCACGCCTTAAGCCGCTTCTCCAATAAAGCAATACGATCCATAATGGGAGCCATGATGCCCTCAATCCATGCGTCACCCACCACCTGTCCACACTCCTCATTCGACAGCCAAAGAGCTTTGAATCTAAAGACTTTATCCCTCTTATCGATATTGTTGCGGTCTCCGTATTTAAGCAAAATAGGAGCATGGTCGGAATGGCACATTGGAAGATGAATGACCTCAGAACATTGAAAGAGAGCACACCACCTCGAGTCAGCCACATACCTATCGAGTCTTTCACGAACAAGGACTTCCATTAAATTTCCTCGTTGCCAAGTGTAGATGTTACCCTTGTACCCGAGGTCTCTAAAACCACAATCGTCTAGAGCCCCTATAAAAGCATCCATCACCCTTTCTTCTCGAACAGACCCTCCACTCTTCTCATTCATCCCCAAAATTCTCATTGAAGTCCCCAAAGCACAACATGGGAACATTTGCACCCCCCTTTACACTACGCATCAGATCCCATGTTTTATATTTGCAAGTTGCCTCAGCCCATCCATAGATTCCCACAGCCTTCCAAATAAGAATACTCTCATTATTACACACATCAACCTCAATATGGTGTGCTGAGAAGGAGCGAACAACCACATTTAAATCCCTCCACCACATCCCCAATCCACCCGATCTACCCTCACTACTAAGACACAAGCCATTCACAATACCACACCTACTTCGAATAATCTCCAAATGTTGACTATCAATCTTTGTCTCCGAAACAAAAACCAACTCCGACCTATCCCTCCAACACCAATCTTGGAGGGCTCTCACTGTTAATGGGTTGCCAAGCCCATTGCAGTTCCAAGCTAGGATTTTCATTGCTCTTCGAGGTATTGGGCATCCCCAATCACCGCTACTTGAGTTGTATTCACCCAACCCGAGAACTCATCATTATTTTTTAATTTTTTTGAACTCTCTACAACCATCCTTATATCCCCCTCCACCCCAACCACCACACTCTTTCTTTTTCCAGCACACACTCCCCCTCCTCCCACACTCTGATCCCTCATCACCTCATCATAATCCCCACACCCATCCTGCTGATTCTTCCCCTCACCCTTCTGCCCCCCCCCCCAAGAACTTTCAGAAAGACGTGCAACCTTCTTCAATTTCCTGTGTTGTTGAGGAGTGTTAGCCACCCCTAAAGAGAATGGAAAAATTTGTGAAGGCATACTCTTCAAAAACAGGTCCTGACCAACCTGGGACGGGTTATCATCCATCCCACTACTCTTACTTAGCTCAGTTTCATCTACGTCCCTTACACGCTGAAGGGTGGCTTGCCGAATCAAAGAAAGCTCCTCATTCGAGTCTTCAATGTCATTATTAGCTCCTACAATCATCAGAGCCTCAGAGTTACTATACCTCTCCACCCCTACATATTCCCTTTCCACACCATGTCCCTCCTTATTATCCACCTCTTTCACAATATCTTTGCCTTTTGTAATGAACAACTGTCGCCTACCCTGAGTGATTTGACTCACCTCCTCACTCATCTTAGTAAATCCTCTTCTTGGAGAAGCTTTAAGAAAAGTCCCCCACCCCAGCTTTCTTGATTTCTCATCCTCGGATATAGCCACACAATCTCTTTCCGAGTGTCCAATCGTACCACACGCAAAGCAAAAGAACGACAGCCTTTCATATTTAAATTCAATCTTCACTTTCTCCCCCTTCTTGTCTTTCATCCATTGATATCGTCTCAACGGTTTTTCAACATTCATCATCACTCTAACTTTACGGTATCTGTTAAGCCCTAGAGCGTCCTCTTCCAGTTCCATAAACTCTCCCAAGTTCGAGGTTAAAGCTTTGACATAGGCATCAGTGCGGCAATTAAAAGGCAAATTCATCACTCTCACCCAAAAAGGTGAGTGCGTTAAAGTCACATGGTCAGGTTGTTCACTTCCATCTATTTCTTTTAAGATCAATAAGTTATTTTCCCAACACCAAGGTCTTCCCTTCAATACCTTCTCCTTATCTTTCCAATGAAAGAATTGAAAAGCATACAAATTAGGGCTAATAACGCTAATAACTAAATTATGAGCCGGAGACCATACCTTTAACATTGTTCTTTTAAAAGCATCGACATTATACGGGCATCCCGTACACAATCTTCCTACCAGCATTAAATCGATCTTATCGTCAGACTCCGGGTAATCAATCTCACCCGCATCAATTAAATCCCCTTCCTCGTCCTCAAGACGAAGAGAGGAATATTGGTTTGCTAATTCGTCGGCCATTACCGGAGAAACACGCTCAAATAGGGTTCGAGCGTAGCATAGTCGTTCGAGATGGAGACAAGACTTTCTTTCAAGGAGTTTCGCCCTTTCTTTCGAGGGAGTTTTTTTATTTGTTGATATAAGTAGGGTTTGTTCCGTTCACCTCTTTTAAATGATAGAATAATATCTAGATAAATATTGACATCTATCTTACATATCTAATTAATAATAAAATTTATTTCTATTGATACATCACATAATTAATATGAGTATCCAACTAACAGTAAATTTTTTTTCCTATACGAATACGTACACCACATAATTATAACTATAAATAAGGTCAAGTATCATTAAGTTTTTAATTTGCCATCAAATCTTTATCAAAGAAATATTCTTTATATTCAGTTTTAATAATTTTTGTGTACGTTTTTTATTTTTTTTTGGTTTCATTAATTTTTTTTATGCCTTGACTCCATAATGTATATAACTGTGACTTATTTGTATATTGTACTTATAAATTAAATAGTATATGCTACGTAAATAGATAGTGTATTTTGTGTACATGTCCTTTCCTTTTACAGGTGTCCAAGTACTTCTCAATTCATATCCAATTTCTCAAGATTATTCGATATTAATAGCACATATGTGATACCAAAAACAATGGAATGTATTGACACAAAAAAAGAATATTACTCTATTATGCATCTGTACTTCTCAATTCTTATCCAATTTCTCAAGATAATTTGATACTAATAGCATAGATAATATTACTATATTAGGCATCTGTACTTTGGATGCCACCATGCTTAAGTGTATGATCACAGTGGGGCTCAAGTGTGGGATGCTTAAAATATTCCCTACAATGGCAAGTTCCTATTATATTTTGTTTATATTCCGCAAAAGTAGTCACGAGGAACTCACATACAATTCACCCCCCTCTTGTACTTTTTGTCTCAACTAGAAGTGTGTCACTACGATAAATAGGCTAATTTCCGACGGATTGGTTTCGACGGACACCCAATTCTGTCAGAATATAATATATAAAACAAACCCTTCCTTATTAAAACCCTACCTCCTCATTCTCCTTCTTCTCCTGCCCCCCTCTTCTCTCCCTCTTTCCTGTGCCCCTCTTCTCTCTCTCTCTCCTGCGCCCCTCTTCTCTCTCTCTCCTGCGCCCCTCTTTTTTCTTTCTTTCCTCCGCCCCATCTTCTCCTTCTTTCTTATCTTTCCTCATTTCTCTTCTCTTTGGTTTTTTCATGGTTGAAATTAATGGTTTTTTTTAGTCAAATTTGACCATCAATAGTGTAGATTTAAACTTTTCATGGTCGAATTTGGCCAATTTTTACCAAATTTAAGAATTCAAACCCAATTTCAGTGTAAAGAATAAAAAACTACTTTATAATAAAAAGTATTCTTTCTCTCTCTAGATTCTCGCTCTCTCGAAGCTCCTCTGCCATGGAGAGGAAGAAGAAGGGGAAACAGAGCTTGAAGGAATGGGAATAGACTGCTACAAGGAACACTAAGAGTTTAATAATTTGTGATGATTTGTTGGGATACACTGGGGGGGCAGAAAACAAAGTCTAGAGGAAATATGGGTCAAATTCCGCCATAGGAGTTTGACCTTGAAGATTATTTGGATCGATGCATTCTCTCATGCGCAATCTTTGTAGGAGTTGACACCAAATCAAGGGAGAAATTAAAGCTTTCAGAGTGGATGACTCATCTCAAGGCTGGTGAATCTGGGTCTATGGGGTCGAAAAACAGAGGATTGAATTCTAGTGCGAAGGTATCATCTTCGAATGATATTGAAAATGTTGTAATTGATTCTAATATCGATTTGCATGTCAACCCTAGCTTGAAATTAACAATGGAGGACATTGTAGATGAATTGGATTTTTGGAAATTAGGGGTAGTTGCTTTCACTATTGCTTCTAATCGTCACATTAAGACCTTTAAAGGGTTTTGCTGGAGAATTTGGAGTAAAACAAACATAGACAAAGTAATTCCATTGAAGAGGGAGTGTTTTTTATTAGGTTTCTTAATGTTGAATCGAGAGATAAAGCTTCAGCTATTGCAAACATATTAATGTATAGGAGACTAGTTTTCCTTTAACAATGGAAGGATGGGATGGAATTGAATGCAAATGAAATGCAGAAGATTCCTGTCTGGGTTCAATTTCATGGTCTTCCTCTGAAGTATTGGGGGAAAGGGTGTTTGTAGAAGATTTTGGGTTTAATTGGAACTCTAATTAAACCTGATAATGCTACTCTATCTCGTGATAGGGTTTCATATGTGAGATATATGATAGGAGTTGATTTAAAGCAGAACTTTCCAGATTCTATAGAATATTATGATGAAAATGGTGAATTGTTTGTTCAAGAAGTTTATTGGGAATGGAAGCCTATATGGAGTTCAGGATGTAAGGGTATTGGATATGATCTTAATCACCGCCTAAATAAGAAAATAAGAAAGGAGTGGAGGCCTAAAGTGGTTCAAGTTTAACTTGAATCTATTCCAGTTCCAGTTCAAGCTAAGGCTACTGATAAATATGAGCAGACTGAGGATGTTACTTTGAACAAAAATGATCCAATTTTTAGCCCCACTAGGAAGAGAAGAGATTAAGCCCCCATTAAGTCTTCTAAGAGAGTGAAGGTGCCTGTTAAGAATGCCTTTTCTGTGCTAGGTGGTGCAGGGTAAGCTAACCAGCTTGTAGTGGGAGATATCCCCTTAGGTTCTCAAACTCAGGGTGTTTCTTCAGCTTTGGGTTATGGATAGAGCCCTTATATAGAATATCAGGGGCTTAAATCGCCCTGTTAAGCAACTTGAGATCAAAAACTGCTTAATTCAGAATATGATTGGTCTATTTTGTTTGATTGAGAATAAAGTTTTAGTGGAGAATTTTCCTTAGATTTATCTTAGAATGTTTAATGGGTGGTGTGTCACTACTAGTTTCATCAAGGTTAAAGGAGGAAGAATTTTGGTGGTCTGGTTGCATGAGATGTTTAGTGTAGATATAGTTTGTAGCTTGACTAAGATTATTCACACTAAAATCACAAATAAGACTTTACAAAATAGTTTTAGCTGCTCTTTTGTGTATGGTTTCAATGATGCTAATGATAGAAATAAGTTGTGGAGCAAGTTAAATGAGCTCTCTGGAAGCTGTTTTGGTCCTTGGATAGTGTTTGGTGTAACACCCCCAAATTACTCTCCAATAATAATCATAAAAAACATGATTAAGAGAGTAGCTTAGGAGCATTACTGCCACGTGATAATGTAAGGCTTTTAAAAACAGAGACTTGCAACGGAAGAAATACATCTTAGCTTTCATTAATTAATTGAAAATAGAAATAGTTTTGAAACATAAATCTAAATGGTACTCATACTAATTCATAATAGTGAACCTAGACTAGGTGATTTTGCCCTTCGTCTCTGATGCAACATTTAGCTCACGTTGAGTCATTGCCATCAACTCATCATAAATTATAAGTAGGGCCAAGCCAAAACAAAAGAAAAATACGCGTTAGCAAAATGCTAAGTACATATAAGTGCTAAACACGTAAATTAGTTTAGTTGATTAACATTTTCTATCTAAATATATAATTTTCATAAAACATGGTTATTCAAACTTTCCATAGGCAAGATTTCATATTTTGGAAAACACTCCAAAATTATAAATTTCTAAAGTATTTTTCAATAAAGGTTGAATAATCAACCATTTTATAAAAAAATTTCCCAACCTAATTAAGTACAGTGTCCACACCCCTCAAGCTAGTAACTCATTTACATAGTATATACTCAAGGAAAGACTAGATCATACAAAGATCATAGTCTTATCATTTATCTTTGCGTAGTGGGAGTCAAGAAAAATCCAATAAACATCTTTGATAAATCAGTTTTCCAATTCCCATGCATGGGATGATAAAAATGATAACATTTCCCCTTTTAAATAATTTGGTAAACAAAGTAAGTTAACAAACAAGCCCATAAACCATTTACATATTTAAGAGCGAACAATAGTTTTTATTGAAACATGCTTATAGAATTTAGATTATAAACATTTATAAACCATTGTTCAACATTCAAACATAGTTCATCATTTAAAAACATAAAACACATTTGCATATAAAATCACATAGTTAAAGATCTAGGCACGAATACATACCTTGATCTTTGCACACAAGTACGAAACTCCTAATTACGAACTTGAAACTCTCCCTACAATAACCACTAACTCTTATTCAATAACTCTTCAACAATAAACCCAAAGACATAATACAAACTCTAAACTAGTTATGCTTGAACAACTTAAATATTAGGGAAATTCTCTTTGGTAAACCTGTAGTTTTTAAAATTCTCAATGGTGAATTACAAAAAAACTTATTATTATTGGTAAACTTTAATTAGTTATTATTTTTCAATAGTAAACTTAATGAAACAATTTAGTTAATTTTTAACCATGGTTAATATTTTTTTAAAAATAAACAATTGAAATTCCTAAAATATCCTCAGTTATTTACACTTGATACATTCAAATTACTAAAATGTCCTCAATCATCAAAATAATCTTCATCCTCTATTTTTTCCTCATCACCTTTCTCAATCACCACCCAATCAACACCTCGTTCACAGCCAGCCACCTCTCTCCCCTACCCATGCTGGGGACTGCTCCCAACCCCTCCCTCACCGTGCGCCAGCCTCCCCCACCCCTGTCGCAACTCCCCTTACCCCTGAACCACCACCGTACCCCCTCCTCAAACAATTCTCAATTCCTCAGAATTTGGTTTGAAATCTCCCCAATTCGATCCTCCAAAAGCCTAATTAACTAATTTCTTCTGCAATTTTGAATGATTTGTTGGTAATTAATTTCTGCAATTTGGCTTGACTGATTTTGAACAATGGTGGTTTCTTCCGCTTTCACTTTCGTCTTCGGCGATTGGACTTGTTGTTTTGAGGCAAAGGATCGGAGTTAGAACGATCGATAATGGTATCATCAGGAAAATTGGAAGACGAAAGTGAACGATGGTGGTGCGCTGCTGAATGCAGGCGATTGGCTGTTTGAGCGCGAGAGAATGAGTACTAGTGTGGGTGGTTGTGGATTTCCGATTAGTGGTTGAATGTCTAGGTTTTAGGGTCGAATTTCTAGGTTTTAGGGTCGAATTTCTAGGTTAAGGAACCGCGGAGGAGAGGGAGGTTGCGGTAGAAGGAGGTGAAAGAGAGGAGGGTTATGTTTGCGGTGGCCGGTGGGAGAACATTTTTCGGTCTGAGGAGAAGAAAGAGATCGGCGGTGGCGTTGGTGGTGGTCTTGGCAGATGAGGGGTTGTGTTTTTTTTTTAATAAATTTAATTATCAAAAAATTGAATTAACCATGGTTAATGAGTTTACATTAAAAAAAGCTATTATCTTTGGTAAACAAAAATTCGAGTTTACCAATGATAATAAGTTTTTTTGTAATTCACCACTGGGAATTTTAAAAACTACAGGTTTACCAAAGAGAATTTCCCTAAATATTACTTTTTATAAAATTAATACTTACTTTTATAAACTAATCTTTAGTAATTCATTAATAATAATAATAATAATAATAATCAATAATAATCTATAACCCTTTTAAAAATGGGAACTTAGTAACAGTAACTTGTGGCGGTATTACATTAACACCCCCGAAATTAATGGAATTCCGGAATTGCCCTTTATTCTAATTGGTTGATGCTTGAGTGCTTTGACTAATTGACTGTTTTCTCTTTCCTCCTTCTCATCTCAAAAAAAAAAAAAAAAAAAAAAACTCAGAATTCTTAATGGAAAACAAGGAGAGAGAAACCTAGGGAGAGAAAATATGTCCTCCTTCAACAATGATGGCGATGAGCTCAAAACCACCGATCATCCTTGAAAAACCATGGTGATGGGCTTCGATTCTTCTCAGTGTTTCAATTCCATCAGTTTTGGCGACGCGGTTGCTAAGGTTCATTTATCTTTCTTGTTCTAATTGGTTCGATACTTCGATGTTCATCTCCTCGATTAGATTTTACCTTTTATATGAAGGTTGTTTTATTTATTTCTGGGTTTTCATGTAGTTTTTTTTATTGAATTTGATTTCAAATGGTTTCCTAAAGCATAGATTTTCGGAGGAATGTTTCAGAAGAAACCAAGCAAGGAAGAAGCTCTGCCGCTGCTTCGATCCCACGGATTGATGTTCGGAGCATGGGTTGTTGCTGTTCGGGTCACTCCTTATTTTCTTCAGTATTTTTCCAGAAAGAGGAGGATTCAACCTTATTTTCTTCGGGTCACTCCTTATTTACTTTGGATCTTTGATTCAACCCCACCAAAATTAAGGTATTAGTCTTATAAGTTTTCAAGATATTGACTTTATTTGATTATTATTTCACTATTTTACGTTATATGGGTGTTTTAGATGTTAAAAATTTATTTTTTGCAAGGAGGAAGATGGACCCAGGAGAATTTTGATGTATACTAAGATTCTGGCATTTTAATAGGGGTTTGGATGTATTTTGGATATTTGAGTAAATTTCTGCAGTTTATTAGGAATATTTGGATTTATTTTGGATATTTGAAAACAATCCTGCAGTTTAATAGAAATATTGATGTGCTGTGTATAAAATATATGTTTCCTTTCTCTTTCTTGTTCTTATTGGTTCAATTTTCAACTCTTCTCTTGTTCGTATTGCTAGCGATCTCACAGGTTTATCTGCCGTAGCAGTTTCAGAAAGATGGAATTAGTACAGATTGGGATGCTGTTATTGATGCTGGTATATGCTCTAAAATTTGAATTTTTGTTTTTAATTTTTTTTTTTTTTGGGTTTTGTTTTGTTTTGTGAAGAACTAATTTCAATTTCTGTTGGTTCATTGGTGATTTATCCTTGATTATGTCTCTAACATTGATCAATTTTTGCTAAATTTAAAGGATTAACTAAGTAGGTTTTATAAATTTTCATTTCTTGATTGAGATTTTAAGGGGTTTAGGTAGATTTTTGTACTGTTTGTAGCATGTACATTTACCAGAAGTGTAAGTTTTTATCATTAGAGTTTAGCAATGGAACCAAATTGCTGCCTTGATTCTGTCGCAGTAGCTTTGCATGTTTAGCATATTATGGTAATTATTGTTTTATTCCGCCAGTTTGCCATTGCATTGAAATCAGTGGTTATCTGCTGGTGAGCTTGCTTTTAGACATGAGATGCTATAGGTGATGTTTGAGGGTGTTGATTCTTGAAGTTTCAATTGGAGATTAAAAATTAAAGCTAGAATTGTTAGATTAAAAAGGATGAAAATGCATTGCTCTCAACTTCTCATTATACTTGGTTATTAGATGTAATTTTACAATGAAAGTAGGATGTTTTGATAATTTGCCAAAGTGATGAGGATTAATGTATATGTTAAATTTTCAAATGTGTGAGTGACTAAAGTTAATTAATTTAAATGTATTGAAGGGTTTAAATGTTTATAAAATAGATTTGATGAACGAACACTAATCTCCCCAAGTTTATTCATCACTCTTAATTAACTTCTTATTTCGTATTACATGAGCCTTTTGTTGTTTTTATTAAATGAGGTGAGAAAATATATATGTAAAGGTTTGTACATGTGGTATGTCTAGATAAGGGTTGTGTTCTACTTATATGAGTGTAATAACTTATCAAGTGAGTTTGGGAAGTATTAAGGAGGCAACAAAGAAGTCATGTTTGATATGATAGTCTCCTTATAATTTATTAATTTACACGTGAGAGTAATTTACACCATACAACTAATAACTTGAACATCCTTTATCTTTTCTACTGTAATATTAGCAGCAATTGCAGGTTGGTGCAAAATAATGCAGTGCTTGAAGTTAGTCTTGTGCTTCTATAACAAAAAAGAAAATTCAACTGCGTGGCCCTCCTTGACTCCATATCAACTTAACTACCGAAAAAGCAACCTGGATATCCTTGTTAGAGTAAAGAGGTTAGTCTTTCAAATATATTCACTCTTATCTCCTATTTTTTGTATGTCAACTATGTGTGTCGTTTCCTGCTTAAATTTAATGATGGTGAGCAGGATCGTGATCCTTTGTATCTGAAGTAATAATTAGTTTTATTCAAAAGATGTGCAAAGTTAGATCATTGTTAGACCTTGCATTTCTATGAATCTCCATGAGTTTGTGAGGCGATGGATTCTAAAAGTATATCAAGCTCTTCTGTTTGTGAATATTACAATATACTACTCTTCTCGACTTTTTGTTCTCGAGCACTTCAATTAATTTACATCTCTGCTTGCTTACTTTATTTTCTTGATTGTATGTATTAAAAGCCTGTTAATGGCCCAATACTCATTAAAGCTTAGAGAGTAGTCATTACTTTAGGAAAATACAACTCATCACGATCACCAAACAACGTAGTCATGACCCGAAATTGAATATTGTTTATGTCATTTGTCATTTATGACTTTATCTACTCCTATAACAAATAATGTGTGCTACAAAACTGACAGAAGTTTCTGAAGTGCACATAAGGAAATAGATGACTTAATGTTCTGAAGATTCCTCTTACTTGTGATCTTGTGAAGAAGACGGGTTCCATGTTCTTAAAGTGTTTGAAAATGAGGCAGACTTTTCTGCCTAAAGTTTGTCATAAGATAAGAGAATCATTATGACCTTTCCCATAACAAAGTTAATCTATGAGGCATAGATAAAAAAAAGGACACCCTACTATGATTGCGTTCGCAAGTGGGCATTACCTAAATGCCAAATCTGGTCAGGGGTCTTGATGAGTTTAAGCGTACGTCTCTTCCTGTTTCTTTGACTATTTAGATTGCTCACTTATACTTCAGTTGCAACTATCTACATCAATGTTTCTGCTATTCATACTTGTTTTGTGTGTTTTTATACAGGTCTTCTTGTATAATTCTTGATGATATGTGAGCAATAATGTACCCCTCGAATCTGTTAGCTAGCCCTGATACAACAACTGAGTTGTAGTAACTCTAAAGTTGATGTAGTTCTCACTCGCTCGCTGTGCTTTGTTGATTTCCAGGGGGAAAAGAGGAGAAGATTGAGAGGAAGACCATCTCAGAGAAGTTCTCAAGCACTCTGCTCAAATGCTTTTGGAGCTCCAAACCTCATAATAAGTATCTGTGAGTGACTTCTTGCTTTTATGGATTTTTGCAGGGTTTTTTTTGTGCTTGTATGAATTTAACTGTATTTTATAACTATCCTTATTAATCTTTAGAGAAAGATTTTATTGACTTACAAATTTCTGAACATTTAGGCTTTATTACTATAAATAGAAAAAAAAAACAATTCTTTATTTTGTATAATGTAGCCATCAAGCTTACACTCTCTTTTTCTGGCAGCTCTTGCTAAATTGTTGCTTCTTCGTGTTTCTTCTGCACATCCTATATGCCTTGTTCTTGAGTAGGCTTGGGATGAAGGCATCATTGGCATTCCAGAATAATGGTGTTGAATGAATAGTGGGTTCTATGAATTGTTTTTGGGTTTATTTCTTAAGATATACTGCTTTGGTAAAACCTCTCATCTTATGATGCTTTGCCTAATACAGTACAATTATATTTAGATTAAAGAAATTGGCAGAACATTATTCTTTTCGTCAAACATGATAGACAATGAACTTGGTCATTGCTTATATGGGTGTTTTAGATGTTAAAAATTTAATTTTTGCTTCTAGCTTCCTTCCATTCGTTATATGGATTTTTTTTTTTTTTTTTTTTTTTTTTTTTTTTTTTTTTGGGTTGTGATTGTATGATTGTTTACTGTTTTTTTATAAGTATATATTCTCTTCTCCTTATTATGTCAAATTTTGTGATTAATTCAAATGGGTTTGGTGAATTAGTGAGTGAATTGAATGAATTAGTATGTTGATTATTGTCTTGTTGATTTGTATCAGTTCCTCAATTTGTGGGTTGTTTAGCTCTAAGACACTGAAGAATGTTTTAATTTTTTCCTTTTTTATTATTTTTTTTTTTTTGCATTCCTCACTTTTCCAGTATTATAGATTTTGAATTTAATATGAAAAACTCTAAAAGTTTGCACATTTTCTGAAAATGCAGCAAGTCCAAATTTGTTCAACAATGTCGATTTGTTTCCATCACATTCCTGTCAAACTTCCATCATTCAACAACCAAAAGGTCTGGATAATTTCTTAATTGTAAGATTATTATAAGAGTAAGCTAATAATTAGGTTGCTCAGTTTGGAAAATGATATTTGTATGGTGTCTGGATTACCCTGAATCATTTTATTTCAATACGCATTTTAATCAGTTTTGCAGACTGTCTGGGTCTAGGAGGGAATTGACAATAGTCTCCATGTCGTCAGTTGCTACTGATGCGGTGAAGGACGTACTTGCAGCGAATTATATACCTGCAGCTCCTATACTTTTCCCCGAAGGATCGTGGCAGCAGGTTACCGATTTCCGAATTATATTTGTGTTTTCTTGTTTATCCTAAACAATGTTATCTAATTTGCAGCACATGGAATGGTACATGAATGCAGTTTAATATTTATATTATTTGTTCAAAAGTGTCACTATTTTATAAGTTCTTAAGTGTTTCATTGTACCAATTCGCATGTTTATGATCGTAGTTTTTGAGGGGGCTGGGAGAGTGGGGTTAGCGAATTAGGTCATGCTGATCCTGAATATTGAGTTTAAAGGATAGCAAGACAGATTCTGACGTCTATTTCCATATCTGAAATGAAGAAAGAAAAGCTTGAAATCTCAGTGTTTAGTTTCTTTTGTAGATTTCTGGGGGAGGTACAGCTGCGAAGGGATTCAAGGCTGCCGGTATTTATGGTGGTTTGAGGGCCCAAGGAGAGAAACCTCCTTACTTACAAATTTCTAAACATTTAGGCTATAATATGAATGCTATAATAATTAACTCGGTTTCTTCCTTCATTGTTTTATCATGAAGATTGGTTGGGTGCTATTGTTTCTACTTTTAAGGTTTTGTTCATTTCCTTTTTTTTCGTTATATTTCTTGTACCTTGATTATGAACGATGCTTTAATTTCTATCTATGCAGAAATGGAGGGTGACAAATTATTTCAGAATTTTTGGGTGGTTTCGATTCAGTTTGGTAAAAAAAAATTGGGATTATGTTCCCATGCATCATAAAGCTAGGGTTTTATTTATTTATATATTTGATTTAGATCATTCAATATCTAATTGATTAGTTTCTATATGAAGTCTGCTGGAATATAAGCTCCAACTGTTGGAAGAGTCGAGAACACTCATTATTACCATCCTGGACTTGTTGCTCCTCAGTAAATTTTCAGTTTTTTTATAAGCCCCAAATTACTATAATTATGTTGCCATGTTTTTAATAAATACGGGATAGATAAAGATTGCAAAATTAAACAAATTTTTCTTATGATTATAAGATAAAGAGGGTTCTTAATTCATCTGGAATAGAGTAACAAACCTTCTTTTGATCTTATAATTTAAGTTTATATTGTGGATATTTAACCTCATGTAAAAATCCCATTTTGACCTTTTTTTAAAAAAAGAAAAAATAAATTGATTTCTGCTTTGTTTGTGAAGAGAGTAACAAGGGAAATGGGGAGATTGAATGGGATCTAAAGTGAAAAAGGTTAATGGCTAGCGAAAGAGTAGCATTAAGTGAGTTCTTCGATCTCCAATGCCTTCCCTTTTTAGTATCCTTTTATTCTTTGGCAAATATATTTTTGGTTCATTTATGTTTACTCTATTTCTCAGGGGTTTTTTTTTTTTTTTTTGGTGTTTATTTTGATGAATTTGAATTTTGAGATTTGGGTCTTGTTTATTTATAGGTATTGTTGGAATTCTGTAGAGGGGAAAAAATGAGTTTAGTTGTGCAATTTAATCCAAAATGCTCATAGTTAAATCTGGTTCACTTTTGATTTCTTGATTATCCATGTTTATTTTGAATTGAGTTTCTCTATTTTGATGCGAGTATTAGTGAGAATTTGGGTAAACTATTACTCATACTTTATTGATCGGTAGCTAACATTAGCATTACCTTGAATTGAGAATTTGTACATGCTTATAATATGGTTGAAAATTGTTATTTATGAGCTATAATAAGCGAATTTATAGTGCTGTCTGAATATTATTAAATCTCTTAAGATAGCTCAAAAGATTGGTAATTTTAGTGTCGTAGATAACATGATTCTTTTGCTAAGTAATTTGGTAAAGTTTGGACTAAAAAATATGTTTGATTACATTGTAATTTATTTACTTTAATAATATAGCCTCCATTGTGGATCGTTGTGTCCATTCTCGTGTATTGATGTATTTTTCTTTAGAGGGCAACTAAGTAGGAGATGAGTGGCATATGATTTCTTATAAACTATCATGGGTGCATTTTTAGAATATACCTTACTATAAAATTATGATATTTAATTGGAAAATTCTCATTGGTAGCAACAAACTATTGCACATTCTCATTGGTAGCAAATTTTTCAAAAAAAAAATCTATTAAATAGCATTAGTAATCTAATTACTCTCTAATATAGCATTATTTTACTAAAACTAACATAATTAAGTTAATTGGACTAACCATGGTTATATAATATGGAATGGACTAAAATACCCCTTTTAATTTTGTAAATGCACCCCCACTGATCAATTAAAAAAGGCCCATTCATTAAAGACTTTTGCCGTTCAACACTTTCGAACGTAGTTGTGCTGCTGCGTTGATGATTTTCGAGCGCTAAACAACAATCATCAATCTACCAATTTCAATCCTAATCTCTCCAAGGTGCTAAATTCTCACTTTTCCACCATCGCAACTAGCTTAATTCGCAACATATAAATTACAGAGAAGAAGAGGGAAACAAAATTCAGAGGAAGAAGAAGATGGAAGTTAGAAAAATTGGGGAAATAGGAGTTTTATATAAGAACCCTAGTTTTTGGGGGAGGAAAATCGTTTTAATTGTGTTGGAAGGAAATTATGTAACCATGGTTAGTCCAATTAGCTTAATTATGTTAGTTTTAGTAAAATAATGCTATATTAGAGAGTAATTAGATTACTAATGCTATTTAAGAGATTTTTTAAAAAATTTTGCTACCAATGAGAATGTGCAATAGTTTGTTGCTACCAATGAGAATTTCCCTATTTAATTTAATGTCTCAATAATTTTATGGAGGAATAGGAAGTTGAATCAATCAATGCAGAATTGAGTTTTTTCAGCATTATTGATATTTTTACTTATACTATTTTTGCTTTTGTTATATGATGGGACTTCAGAAGAGGTCAAGAAGATAGTAGCTACCCAAGTTCAATGCAGGTGAAGGTTGGTCATGAAAAAGGCTGTGAGTCTACTTTACGAAGACTTAGGGGAAAGGAATTTGATATAGTTCATAAAGCAGCTCAAATCAAAGTAATACTCATCATTCAATAAGGTATTAGAGAACTTTGTGACCGTGTCTCATTCCTGCTCCCCTTCCACTGAAAGGATTAATAATCAATGTGTTATGTTTGCATTTTTCAGCTCATCAAAAGAAGGTCGAGGTCTAGGCTGAGTATCTGCTGGTGGAAACAATTGATTGGTTTTGTTGGGCGTTAAACTTTTAATATTAAATTATGGGTACTGGATAACTTTTGCCACGGTTTTTTTTTTTTTTTTTTTTTTTTTGGTGAAGATAAGTAGGCAATCCCTTTCAGTGTTTTAGCTTAAGATAGCTTTAAAATTTCCTTGAATAGTTTCTTGCATTTGATGTTACTCAAATGGATATTCTAAGAATTTAACATTAATCGTAATTAGTGGCTATGTTTTTCCATTTGTATGAACGTACATTTTCAATTTCGCTATGTGCGAACACATTTTTCTATATAGCAACTGATGGATTGCCCAAATAGCATAAATATAACCAACCAACAAACAAGTTAAATAACCATACAAACCATGTAACTTCAATTTTTTTATTTGTTCATTATTTTGTTGGATGAATCTCAATTTGTGTATGCTAAGAACATTATGTAGAAGAGTATGATAATCAAGGGTCATTGTACTACCCTCGGCTTCTTATTGATGCTTAAGAGTTCTTACAAGTTATCTCGATATTTGTTCACTTTTTCTTGGGGCAATTATAAATTGATTGGTGTTTAATGAAAGCATATAGTTGCAAAATTGTTACTTTTTCTCCGTAACAAGTAGTACAAGGAGATGAAAACTTAAACAAAATTCAAGGTAGGAGTAAGAGATACTCAAAATTGAGAACGTAGAACTGTAGATGAGAGGATAGAGGTGAACACACCCAAAAATAACCCATTGAAAAGGGGGAGAGAGAGAGAGAGACAAAGAGAGAGAGAGAGAGAGAGAGAGAGAGAGAGAGTACTTATTAAGAATACTTATTAGAGTGTCATTAAGGAGAAGATGACACTACATTTTAAAGTAGTCAAAATTACAAATGACAAGTGAAATAACGAGAAAGCTAAAGGGAGGGAAAAAAAGAAATAGCAAGATAGGGGGATTAGATTTTGACAACTATATTTGGACACACTTTTTAAAAATAATTAGTAAATGTTATTAATTAAACAGCGTGATTTCGTGACAATTGAGGCATATAATTTATTAACACCTTTAGAATAAGAGTGCGTTCTATTCACTTGATTTTTACTTATATGAAGTTATCTGATTTTATCTGAACTTATTAACCCTTATTAAAACTAATTTTAGTAATAAATTGAACTTGGGTAGCCCTGATAGCTCTTATCACAACTCATTTAAACTTATTTTTTCAGAATTTATCTTATCTAAACTTATTAACCATTATATGAACTTATTTTTCCTGAAATAAGTGAAAATAAGGTCAATAGAACAAGGCCTAAATTTTTCAACATTCTGATAAAAAATCATGTTAGATTCATGACTAAGTGTTTTTTTATGTTAATACAATCATAGTTATAGATAACTTTAGGAAGATAAAAAGTAACAGATAGGAAGGGGGGGAAGGAGTGGAAGAGACTCGAGAGAGGAGAGAAAGAGAGATAGAGAGAGGAAGAAATAGGAGGAGATGGAGAGAAAAAAAAAGCAGGGGGGGATGGGAAAGGAAGAGAGGGGTAGAGAGGAAAAAAAAGAGGGAGCCAGGAATGAAAAGTGATGGAAGAGAGAGAGAAAAGGGTTGGGAAAGAAAAAGAGGCCAAGAGAAAGAGAAAGAATAGATAGATAGACCGAATGACAATGTCAAAAGAGAATGAAAGATACAGGGGGTTGAGAGATGAAGGTGCTAAAGAGAGAGAAGGCAAGGTCACGAGAAGGCCGGGGAGAAGGGAGATGGGCTAAAAGAAAAGAGTGCTATGAAAGAGAGAAAAGGTAAAATAAAATAGAAAGAGAAAAGGCAGGACATTAGCTAAGAGTAAATTAAAGAACATGTTAGGGGATAGACAGAGAAGGGCTAGGAGAGAAGAGCCAAGAGATGGGAGAGAGGAGCCAAGAGATGGGAAAGAGGATTTAGGAGAAAGAGAGAATAAGAAAGAGGAGTTTGGAAAAAGAGAGTGAGATAGAGAGATAACGAGGGCCAAGAGAGATAGAGGAGGTCAAAAGATCGAATAAAGTTAGAGTGCTAATTAGAGATAAGGGGATATGAGGAAAGGAGAGAGAGAGAAAGACAGAGAGAGGCCAGAAGAAAGAGGGAGATAAAGAAAAGCTGAGATAGATATCTCAGGGGAGAGAGAAAGAAAGATTGATATGGGAGGAGGGGAAGGAGGCGAGAAAGTACAATCTATAGTTTTAAAAGCCTAATAAAAAAAATGGAACAAGGACAAGAAGAATTATGATAGAAGAAAGACATGGAGAAAGAGTTTGGGACAATAAAGGAAGGGAGAAATGTGAGCAAGTGAACCTTTAATTCCAAAGTCATTTAAAAAAAAAAAGAACGGGGAGATAAAGTCAGAAAGGAGATAAATGTGTGTGTGTGTGTGTGTGTGTGTGTGTGTGTGTGTGAGAGAGAGAGAGAGAGAGAGAGAGAGAGAGGTTATTAATTAGTACTCTTAAAGGAATAAAGAAAATATATGAGAAAGAAAACGCATTATCATGCGTTTCATGTTTATACATACACAATAGTACTATGAAATACTTATTTAATCAATCAACCAAATTAGAATTCAACTTACTCTATTGTATAAAGCCTTTATTGATCTTTCCAAAAACACAAGAACATCCAATTTATGGTAATGAGAAAACAAATTTGAAAATAAAAATTAATTACGCGAATAAAAATTAGAATTATTATAAACTTATTAATTCAATAATCCACTTGAAAGTTGTAATATGTTTATAGGAAAAATAATAATTTAATAATCTAAATATCTTAAGAAAATATTTTATAGTATAGGAAAATTATTCGTCTATTTTTATAAACGGGATTATAAGATCCGAAATAAGACATACTTAAGCTTAATAATTATAATAAAGAATAATTAAATTGGTTTAAAAATTAGGGGTATTACATCTGGTGATTTCAATCGTTCCTTAGATCTTGACGATAGAATTGGTAGACAGATTACTAATAGAGAGACTGCCCCTTTGAAGGATTGTGTTCAATTTTGTGATTTGCAAGATATGACTCAAGCTGGAGCTAGGTTTACTTGGACTAATAAGCAGCTGGGTGAGGCAAGGGTATACAGTAAGATTGACAGGACTATGATAAATGTTGATTGGATTAATGTGTTCCCTGGTTCTTATGTTTATTATAGCTCTGAATTGTGATTTGACCATTGTCCAACCATTATTCACTTTGAGGAGGAAGTAAGAACTGGTCCTAGACCTTTTAAAGTTTTTGATACGTGGAGAAGCCATCCTGAGTTTGGGGAGCTAGTGAAGCATGCTTGGGACAAAGCTGTCATTGACAGGAAGTTGTTTCAAGTGGTTAAGAAGCTCAAGGAAGTCAAGAGAGTGCTCAAAGCTCATAATAAATCTGAATACTCATAAATAGGAGCTAGGTTCTTGGAAGCTAAACAAGAATTAGCTAATGTTCAAAAGAGAATTCAGGCTGATTATACTGATATGAGTTTGTAGGAGAATGAAACTGCAGTTCTAGACAAATTTAATAAGCTAAGGAAAGATTAATTTTCTTTTCTTCAGCAAAAGAGTAAGTTGAATTGGCTGAAAATGCATGGGTGTGAGAATACTGGTTTTTTCCATATGAGTATAAGGATGCAGGCTTATAAAAAGAAGGTTGTGGCTATTAAAGATATGCAAGATTGTTGGTGTGATGATAAGAATGATATATCAAAGGCTATCACTGAATATTACAAATGGCTTCTAGGTTCTGGGCACCCTCGTGATGTCAAAGTTGACCCTGAGACTATTTCTCTAGGGCCTCAGTTGACAGTTAATCATCAACAAATTTTGAATACTCATGTTACAAAGGTTGAGATTAGGAAGGTGATGTTTGGTATTCATGGGATCAAAGCCCCTGGTCCAGATTCACAGCTCATTTTTCAAGATTGGGTGGGATGTTGTTGGTAATGATGTGTGTGAGGTAGTTTTGGAGTTTTTTCAGTCAAGAGCTTAATTGTACTAACTTGGTCCTGATTCCAAAGTGTGATCATCCAGTTGCTGTAACTGACTTCAGACCAATAGCATGCTACAATGTAGTGTACAAAGTGATCACTAAGCTCCTCTGCAATAGGTTGAAGAAAGTTCTGCCTGATATTATTGCCCCAAATTAAACCAATATGGTTTCATTACAGGTAGAAGAATTTTTCATAACATATGTATTGTGTAAGATCTTGTGGGTAGGTATAGAAGGAAGAGCTCTCCTCCTGGGTACATTTTCAAGATTGATGTTAGAAAAGCCTATGATTCTATGAATTGGGGGTTCCTTGAAGATATGTTTGCTGCTTTAATGTTTCCCGATCATTTCTGTAAGATGATTATGGAATGTGTTAGAACTCCTATCTTTTCTCTTGTTATTAATGGAGAAGTTAAGGGGTTTTTTTTCCAAGGAAGAAGGGTTTAAGGCAAGGGGATCCCTTATCACCTCTTTAATTTTTCTTATGCATGTATTATCTTTCCAGAATCTTGCATAAAATTGGTGATCACAAGGACTATCACTTTCATCCCAGATGCAGGGGGATTAAGCTTAATCATCTTGTGTTTGCAGATGATTTGATTGTTATGTGTAGAGGTGATGAGAAATCTGCTGAGCTTATTTTAAGCTTCTGGTTTGATAGCTAATGAGGACAAGTCTAATGTCTATTTCTTTAATGTGCCTAAGGAAGTAAAGGATAGAATTATAAGCTTTTCTGATTTTAAGAAGGGCCATCTTCCTTTTAGATATTTGGGAGTGCAAGTTAATGCTAAGAAACTCTTTGTTGATGATTGTCAGATTTTGATCAATAAGGTTTTTGCTAGAATTAGAATTTGGGGAAGCAGATCTATGTCCTATTATGCTAGAGTAACTTTGGTTAACTGTGTTCTTTTCTCCTTGCATACTTATTGGGAAAACCTGTTCATTTTGTCCAAAAGGTGTTGGATGGAGTTATGGTTGTGTGTAGAAATTTCTTATGGGATGGTAGGGATGTTTTCTTTAGAACTCCTCCTATTGCTTGGGATATCATCTGTAGACCTAAGAAGCAGGGTGGCTTAGGTGTTCATGACTGTCACATACAGGCCCGTATTTGAGACGGGGCAACCGGGGCGGCTGCCCAGGCCCCCAAATAAAGATTCTTATACATTAAGAAATAATTGGATCCATAATAATTAGTATGTTGCTATGTAGCTTGATGGTGGGAATTGACGTAAAGGGAATTTTGTTTCATATAGGTTGCGGGTTCGAGGACTATTAATTACTATTTTTTACTTTTGGTTTTTAATTTTAATTTCTTTTTTTCTTCATTCGTGAGTACTTTACTTAGGGAAAAAAAAAAAAAACTTTCTTCAATTTCTTTATCTAAATCATCAATAAAAAAGTTAATTTTTCTCTATTTTTCCCCTTTCATCCAACTTGAAAGAAGTGATTAGTCCATATTTTTTGTGTAGTATGTCACTATGTATTTCTAAATTTCTATCATATCTCATTTCTAAACTTATTATAATCATACAACTAGTGAGTTATAATTTTCTACTCTTTAATTTTTTTTTTTGGTTATAATAACTAAAATTAGATTGTTTGTTCAAATAATAAAAAATCATGAACCCATACATAAAAATTAAAATTATAGGGCCTCAATATATTGATCCGCCCAAGGGCCTCCAAAATTTTAGATACGGCCCTGGTCACATAAGGAATGTTGTTGCAATGGGAAAGTATGTGTAGGACATTGCTAATAAGAATGACAGCTTGTGGTCAAGATGGGTTTGTCACCATTACATTAAAGGCAGCAGTTAGAAGAGAGTGGGCTATCCTGGGCAAGCTAGTTGGCAATGGAAGCAAATCTGGAAGATTAAGGAGAAAATTAAAGATGGGTTTGCTGGAAATGTTTGGAAGCATAATCATGGTGGTTATACTGTGGCTAGTGCTTACAGATGGATGCAGAATGATAATCCTGAAGTTCCATGGTGCAATATGGTCTAGAACAGGTAGTTACATAATTCCAAAGCATAGATTTATTGTTTGGATGGCTATGTGGGGAAGAATGAGAATCAAGGAAAAATTGAAGCAATATGGTGTAATTTCCGATGAATCTTGTCCTCTTTGCTCTCAGGGTGTTGAAAAAATTCATCATTTATTATTTCACTGTGATTACAGCAAGAAACTTGTTCAGTTTCTTAGAATCAGTTCTCTACTTTGGAGGATTGCAATACTTAGTGTAGGAGGCTAAAAATAGATTCCAGAAGTTTGTTCTGCATGCTCTTTGTTCTGCACTCATTTACAGCATCTGGCAGTAAGGAAATGAGGTTGTGTGGAAGAGTAGATTGCTTAGACATGAAGTTGTAATTCGCGGGATATGTTATGATGTATATCATAGAATTAGTAACGTAATTGCTATTAGAGGTAAGGCTAGTGAGTTAGCTTGGCTTAAGCTCATTTGCTTAGGGGCTTAGTAGCCTCCGTGTAAATTTTGTGATTGTGATTAATAGAATTTTTCCTTTTCTCCGAAAAAAAAAAAGAAGCCAATTTCGGTTACTAAGGTATGTTATTCGAGTACTTATTTGTTGATTTTTTTTTTAACATTTTTGGTTATGTTGTTTTTTTTTCCTTGGTGGGTGGGTCGAGTTTAGGGGGGCCGCAGTGGGTGCAGTGGCGGATCTTGAAACCTTTTCTTTCGGGGGCCAATAATATCTAACATAAGTGTACGTCTAAAACAATAACAAGGAGTATAAGAATATAGCTAAATATAATAAATATTACCAAACAATTAAAAAAAAAATGCAAGTGTCACTGTAGACACCCATTTGTGTCTCCCCAAAACCAAACCCAGTGATGAGTGCCTTTCACGTCGAATCATAATCGAATGAAACGAAAGTGTGGAAAGGTCTAGTGTTGCGGAAAGTTTTATTTCTTTTTCTCTTCTCCCTGTTTTTGAAAACTTTATTTTAAAGAAAACAGCCAATCCAGTTTGGTTGGTCCATGATATGGGTCCAATAGTGGTGTAGTTGGATGGGGTTTGCAAAGACCTTTCCAACGATATATTATAAGCCCAATTCCGATGAATATTGAGGAATTTATGGCCAATTTACTAAACCGGGCCCGGTTTGAGCTTTAAGTACGGCCTAATGATCTAGGGGAGGGCCTAATATAATTTATCATTCCTAATGCAATTAGGAATGATTTTAGTCTTCTAGAACATTCTAGAAGGTTCTTTTCATTCTTAATTCAATTAGGACTCTTCAGAGTTTTAATTAGATCAAATAGCATTTTCGATTGAAATTATATTATTTTATCTTCCAGTACGGAAATTTATCAGATTTTCGAAAACGCGTTGAAAGCCGATTTGGCGTCCAACCCCAGGCCTTGGCGCCTGGAACCAGGATTGGCGCCAGACGCCAGCATTGGCACCTGGCGCTAGCCACTGGTCCTGGCGCCAATTAGCCAGGGCTGGCGCCAAGGTGTTTTTGCGATCTTCAGACTCTGTTTTGTTAAATTATCTTTTTTGGATGATTTTCTCTATAAATATCGTATCAAAAACTCCGTTTTCATTCACCAAGATTCACCAATTCTCTTTATTCTTAAGTTTTGATAAATTCCGTTTTAATCAACTTTCTTCATTCACGAGTTTTCATCAACAATTAGTTTTAATTATCATTCATCAATTCTCTTCATTCATCAAGCTTTCATTCTTTAGCATTCTTTTCTTTTCTTTCTTTGCTTTTTAATACAAAATTTCGCATTCGCAAGATCTTGATACACCGAACATATTCGAAGTTGCCTTCGTCCTAGACGTGAAAGGTTTTAATTTATGAGGGTTTGGTCCCAAATCTCTCTTTCAATTATTTAATTTAATTGTTTTGATTATTATTTTCCTTGAAGTTACTAACGTGTGTATTTTGTAATTAGAAAGAGGTACGAGGCATCCAAGTAAGTACTTTATTGGTTTTAATTGATATTATGATGTAGAAATCATGCTTAGATTGTTATTATGATATTCCTAGTATCATGTCTAGGGTATTTTTAATATTAAATATGATTGCTATGATGCCTTTTATTCTCTTCCTAATATTTATGATTGTTAGTATCATGTTAGGGCTAAAGATTTGATTTTTATTGCTTAGTGATATGCTAGGGTTTGTTACTAATCTTGTTAGTATCATGCCTAGGATCTTGCTATTTCTATTATGCTTTAATATTAACATGAACATGATTATGAGCATGATTATGATTATAATCTTTATAATTTATGATTATTATGAATATTATTATTATTATTATTATTTTGATGATAATTATTTTATTTATGATGATATTATTATTATTATAATTATTATTCATGATATTGATTATTTATTGTGTTGCTTGATTATTTATATTCATTCTTTATTGCTTGATCACTTTTGTTGCATGTTTAAAGGGAATTTGTACTTGCAATCACGCTTGATAAGATAATTAATAATCTTGTTAGGGTTAATTGTGATTATAATTCAAGTGATCGCCCATAATAGTTTATTTGTGCATTATATTCAACCAACATAGATTAAACAGGTTTAGGGGTAATCCTATTGATTGTATGTTAGTCAGAAAGCGCACATGAATACGAGCAGAATAAAGTAGAGGCCTATTATTAGGGCAGGTTCAATCTCTTTTAGGTTGGATTTGTACCTTCATCCTCGGACCCTTGTTTGGTTCATGACCTTATGGAGTTGACGATCTCTTGGATCGTTAAGGGGTGTAACCTTCACCTCGTGAGCGGTTTACAAGTTCCTTAAAAACTTGTTGGCGACTCTTTTGCTCTATCTTCTTCCCTTTTGGACGCCACCGTACTTTAGTGTATGATCACAGTGGGGTTCAAGTTAGTGGGATTTTTAAAGGCTTGAAATTATTCCCTACAGTTTTTGGCGACTCCACTGGGGAGGATTTCTATTTTAATTCCTGAATTTGTTTCGGCAATGATTTAGAATGAATGGATGAGACTCGAAAAGTTCTAAGTATTTCATGTGCGTAATTTTGATTAACATTGTGGCATATGCATAAAAAGGTTCTCATTGGAAAGACCATCCGTAATGAGTCAAAAACATAGGATTTTTACACGTAGGAAATTTGAGAAATGTCTTTCACAACTAGGACTGAAATAACACCGCGCGAAACTGGATGATTTTATTGAGCACAGAAAGCTGCTGAGGCATGTGGGAAGTAGCGTCAGGGGCCAGAGCTTGGCGCCAAACTTTTAGCCGTAGCGCCAGACGCCAGTATTGGCGCCAGGCGCTACAGTTAGAAGTTGGCGCCAGTCTCTGTTTGCTGGCGCCAATTTCCCCTAATACCGAGCCAGAAATATGCGTTCTAATTTCGACCGGTTTTTCGTATTGTTTGCTCGATCCTACTTCATGATTGAATTTTTTCTCATTTTTCTGAAACCCATATGTGTTCTACATATGGACATAACCCCCTGGGAATTCATGCTCTATCTACCCGATTGAACGCTCCTGGCAACAAAGGGTACATCTGAGAGGTTGAATTCACCAAACCATGGAAGTGAGTTTTTTCTAAAAACTCGCGGTGTCCTATCCACACGCGTTAACCCTTCACGGTTAGGCTTCTACGCGGTGCATCTGGACAATTAACCATGGACCCTATTTGACTAAACCATATCCCGAACTTTAGAGAACTAGAGCCATGGTTAGGTTGCGAACTCATTGCATCATATTGTGCTTACTTGACTAATTGTGCATTATTTGTTGTGCATATATATCCTATGCTCCTCTTAACCGTTTGTTGATTTGTGTTGAGATTATAATTAATGACTTAAAGAACTTTGCCTAATTAATTAATTAATTAATTAATTTGAGTCAATAAAGTTTTTTCTTCTTTTAATCGGAATCGACCTAGTACGACTTTAGGCATACCCCAGTTGACTAATAATACCGAAAACAGTCCCAGACCGAGGCTCCAACATTGGTGCCAAAATCTGAGCTGTAGCGCCACTGTATGGTGTGTAGCGCCAGACATTTACTAAAAAGTCTGACGCCATTCACCATATTGTGACGCCAGTTCTGTCGCTTGGCCGACAGTTCGGATTATTTGTCGAGTCATCACCTACTGTCTAATTAGTCAGTTTTCTGTTTAAATTCGGTTAATTTTGCCGACAATAATGCTTAATTAAATTAATATTCGAGTCTTGGTCACATAGTCTAGCCACATGGTCATGACACGAGTCTTAACATGTCACCTACACTCACTAGTCTTAGCACACACTTTGAGTACACATCACCATGACCATGTCTTAGGTTCATGTATGAGTCGGTCTTTCCGTCATTTGAGTTGAGGGTACATTCTATTCCTAATTCTTCATATCCCTCCATCTAAATCTTTCTTCACGTTCTTCCATCTTTCTTCACTTCCTCCTTCCATTGCATGTTGAATAAAGTTTGAGTCAAATAATTAACAATAAGTATCCCCAAATTCCTTTCCCACAGTACTTGGTCGAGGAGAGAAGGGCGATTAATCAAGGACAACCTCTTTATTCAAGTCTCGCTTTTTGATAAACCGATTCGTCAAAAGAGGAAGACTAAGAAGATAATGGCAACTCAAGAAGAAGTCAATGAGCTTAGGAACTAATTGGTTACCATGACTGAAACACTGAAACTACTCACCCTCAAAGTTGATGATCCCGTGAAGCAACAACGGATGGACCTCATGCAAGAGAGTCTAAGCAAGCTATCTAGTGACTACAAATTTAAGTGCATGAGTTCGCAAGGGGTCTCGCTGGACAAGGAACTTCTTCCGCATAAGTTCAACACCGCTGACATCCCTAAATTCAAGGCAACAGATAACCCTTACTTCCATCTAAGAGCTTTTGAAACTATAATGAGCATTAAGGGTATCGATAAGAAGGTTTTCCCCTCTCTGTTCCCACTATCTCTTGAAACCGTTTGCCAACAATGGTTCTTCTCCCTTGACAAGGAGAAAACCTCTACCTGGGAATCGATAGTAAACGCTTTCGTCGGTAGGTACAAGTGCAATACCCAAGTTGAAACCGACCATAGACAACTTGAGATGCTAAGACAAAAAGAGAATGAAGGCTTTACTTCTTTCTTTAATAAGTGGAGGGAAACTTCCGCCAAGATGATTGAGGTCCCCACTGAAAAAGAATCTGTGAGGATGTTTATCAAGAATATCCAAGAAAAGTATTCAAAGCACTTAAAATATCAACACAACTTGAATACTTTCAAGGCCGTCTATGACGTAGGTATCGAGATCGAAGATGACCTCGCAAAGCAAAAAGCTACTAATAATAGCAACCACGGTGGCTGGAAAGGAAAGAAGAGCGACAATCCTTCTTCTTCCGAAAACGCCCACTCTAGTAATAATGTTAGTACCTTCGACCATAATGGTGTCTTAGCCATAGACAATCAAGGATCTAAAAGGAAACCCAGGCGAGAGTTCACACCCATTGGAATGACCTATGATGCTGCTTTCGATCGTCTCTATGATCGAGGATTAATCAAACCTATTGGCCCTACCGAGGATCCAACACCAGAAAATCGATCTTCGAGATGGAATCCAAATTCCTATTGCAAGTACCATCGAGGAAACGGTCATACCACCGATGAATGCTACAGGTTTCAAAATCTCATTCAAGACCTCATAGAAGCAAACAAGGTCCCATTGCCTCTAGCTAGCGAGAAGACTGGGTGATGATGAAGCAAATGACACAAGACAAGAGGCGAACTTCAACGAAAAGATTTCATGACCTCTTTTTTTTTTCTATTTCTTTTTCATTTTTTCCTTTCCCCAATAAGTCTAGCATAGGCACCTTTTCTTTTCCTTTAGATTATGTTTGTATTTTTTCTTTTCTTTTCCCTTTTTAAAGAAAATGAGCATTTATTTCATTGCATATGATCATTTCATTACATTGCATTTAAAAAAAAATAAATAAATAAAAAAAAAAACCATGTCGAATTAAGCACAAGGTATACTAATGATTTAAGGCAACCCTTGTAGCCACATCACATCCCCTTTCACCCTTCAATTATACAATCATTTCTTCATAAACCACTTTGAGCCTCGTCTAACGATATACCTTCCTTTTTTCAAGCTATATCTACCTAACCTTGGGATGGGATGGTGTGTAACTTATGCAATTCTAAAAAGCTTGAGTGATTTCAAAAGATCAAAATAAATAGCAAAAATAAGCATAAGCAAAAAATAAATAAAAGTGTACAAAAGGGCAAGTGTTCCAATGTCTTTAGTATGAAAATATCTTCGATAAGAACACGTCTCAGATTGCGTCTCTTATCGAGTGCTCGGTACCGTGCCTGAGAAACATGAATGCCAAGTGAGTGATAGACCGCATGATCGGGATTGCCCACACTTATAAAAATAAAATAAATGCTAAAGCAAAAAGAGCTAAAAAGAAATAGAAATTCAAACATGAAAATACAAAGATTCAAAAGCGAAGTTGCACACCTTGGGGGCTTATCTAGGGTCTTGAGCCTTTATCCCCTTCTTCTTTAAACCTTTAGCCTAACCACGTTACAACCCTTAAAAAGACCTTTTTTTGAGGTATACACACTTGTGCGAGGTTCGGCTAGAGCTACGTTCGGCCTGATTCCTAACGGATACGTAGGCAACCTCACATCGAGGTGCGGCCGTAATAAACATGCATTCATATTCACATTCACACACTTGCACCATGATCGTATCAAGGAATCTCCAATGCTCATCCCTATTCATTTAGAGCTAGACTTGGGGGCTTGATCCCTACATCATTAGCTTACCTAGCCTAAGAGTCACCATTATTTGGCTCTTCTAACAATAATATTTTCCCACACACTTAGCCCTTGCGGCCTAGCTTTAGTGTCACTATCACACACTGCACAGATATATACATGACCAAATATATTTCCCTTAGGAACCCTTTGTCATGAAATCTTAACGCTGAAGCATGCTTCGTCAAAATCACTCATCAATCATAATCATCGTTGCATCACAAAGTACGAAGTGCTTAGCCTCCGTGCCTAAGTTACCCAAATACTTTTATCATGGAGTCAACAGTTGAGATAGCCTAGGATGAATTAATCCTTGCACCTTGAGAGATAGTATCAAACAACATTTGACTAAGCTCATTCAACATGCATCTTCAGACTTTCGATTCTTTTTCGCGTCTTTCTTTTTCGGGAGAAAGTCGGTACTCTCCATAAAATGACGGAAAATTTTTGCTTTTCTGCATTTTCGAGTCGCACGATCACGTTACAATGCACACACGAGTCATGTACACATTGAGTCATGTCGTGTCATATCACCTTGATTTGAGTCTAACACATGTGTCATTACACTTTGAGTCGAGTCAACCTCGAGTCAGTCAAACATATCGAGTCAAGTTTATACCTTGAGTCGTGTCAAGTCAATGAGTCAAGCAACGCTAAACCTTAGGTCAACCCTAAGATAATTAAAGAAATTGGCAAAGTTCTATAGTCAAAAATAAATACAGGTGCAGCAGAACAGGGAAGACCCTACTCCAGCACCTGGCGCCAGAAATATTTCAGCAGCGACAGAGCTCGAAGCCT
This sequence comes from Chenopodium album, assembly GCF_948465745.1. NCBI lineage: Eukaryota > Viridiplantae > Streptophyta > Magnoliopsida > Caryophyllales > Amaranthaceae > Chenopodium > Chenopodium album. The sequence continues at coordinate 66,924,211 of NC_137834.1, forward strand.
CCCAGAAAGGTGATTTCGACTTCATACAACAATTTCGGGTTCCTTGGTACGCCAGTTAGCCCCTATAAGTAATTTGACATGATTAGTAGTCGGCTTGATTACAATTGCAATAAGTGATTGACCTGACGAAAGATCGTCTCACTTAGCTTAAGCGCCTAAGTATTGGCTCATTACAAGCACCAAAGCATCGGTTCAAAAGCAAGCACTTAAACGACAATATTTCTAAATATGGATTGTCGCGCATTCTTATTAAACGGCAAAGTTTTCCAAAAATTGGATTGTCATCCCCAAATGACAATATTTCCAAAAATGGATTGTCGTGCATCTTCTTCAACGACAATTTTTCCAAGATTGGATTGTCATCTCTGGCAAAGTTTCCAAGCGTGGATTGTCGTGCTCCCTCTTTGTTTGGCAATTTTTTTTTCCAAGTTCGGATTGTCATCGCTGGCAAGTTTTCCGAAATTGGATTGTCATACACCCAGTTCCCTATAGCAAAATTTCCCAAAGGATTGTTGTAGGTCTCTACTCATCATAAATATCGGCAAAGTTCCTCAACGTGGATTGTCATTCATTTCAGTAAGTGGCAAATTTTCCCGAAGTGGGTTGTCGGTCGACTCTTTTTTGCAAATGTTCCAAGACGCGGATTGTCAATAGTGGCAATATTTTCCCAAAAGGATTGTCGCATAGCGTTGGCAAATTTCCAAGGTGGATTGCTCTCAAGAGTTATATTCCAAGATGTGGATTGTCGATCGTAGCAAAGTTCTTATGAAAGATTGTTACAAAGCATTGGCAACTTTTCCAAAGATTGGATTTTGGCAAATTTTCCGAGGTACGGATTGTCGCTTCATCGTGACAACATTTCCAAGGATGGATTGTTACGTGGCATTGACAACTTTCCCTAAAGAGGATTGTCATACATCATACAAGAGTTGTGTTGGCAACTATTCCCAAATAAAATAGGATTGTCATCACAGCAAAAGCACCGACATACTGGTTCACAAGCAGCAAAACGCCGACGTACTGGTATAGCAAATATTAAAAAGCAGTGATCTTTTCGAAGACTATCACAGCGGGAAAAAGAAGCTCTTTGTTCAGAGACGAGTGAACATCGAAACAACAAGGTGGCGTTCCCTAGATTGTGGAGAGTTGTCACAAACAATTGAGGATTGTTTCAAGAGAAGCAATCTTCGATAGTATTCCCTTGGATGTGGAATATTATCAAAGCGGAGAGGATAGTTTCAGGCGAAGCAGTCTTCTAATTTGGAAGCAGTTACGGGCGTAGCGGTTTTAAAGCTGGAGGGCATTCTCTAGCTTGTAGGAGGTCATCAAAACAACATACGGCAGCAAATCGGTTACTTTCAGAGACGTGTGCTCGACGGTGCAAGATACGCGTTTCTTAACTCTTTTATCTGTTTAACTAACGCTAGTTTTGCAGGTATCGGCGTTACAAGAGTGATTTAGGATTGCAGAACGTTCTGAATCATTCTCCGTCCCTATCGTTACTTTGACTTTCGTTTTCGAAACTTGCGTTTCTCCAAACTCAGTCAAAGTGGGGGCTTCTGTAGACACCCATTTGTGTCTCCCCAAAACCATACCCAGTGATGAGTGCCTTTCACGTCGAATCATAATCGAATGAAACGAAAGTGTGGAAAGGTCTAGTGTTGCGGAAAGTTTTATTTCTTTTTCTCTTCTCCCTGTTTTTGAAAACTTTATTTTAAAGAAAACAGCCAATCCAGTTTGTTTGGTCCATGATATGGGTCCAATAGTGGTGTAGTTGGATGGGGTTTGCAAAGACCTTTCCAACGATATATTATAAGCCCAATTCCGATGAATATTGAGGAATTTATGGCCAATTTACTAAACTGGGCCCGGTTTGAGCTTTAAGTACGGCCTAATGATCTAGGGGAGGGCCTAATATAATTTATCATTCCTAATGCAATTAGGAATTATTTTAGTCTTCTAGAACATTCTAGAAGGTTCTTTTCATTCTTAATTCAATTAGGACTCTTCAGAGTTTTAATTAGATCAAATAGCATTTTCGATTGAAATTATATTATTTTATCTTCCAGTACGGAAATTTATCAGATTTTCGAAAACGCGTTGAAAGCCGATTTGGCGTCCAACCCCAGGCCTTGGCGCCAGACGCCAGCATTGGCGCCTGGCGCTAGCCACTGGTCCTGGCGCCAATTAGCCAGGGCTGGCGCCAAGGTGTTTTTGCGATCTTCAGACTCTGTTTTGTTAAATTATCTTTTTTGGATGATTTTCTCTATAAATATCGTATCAAAAACTCCGTTTTCATTCACCAAGATTCACCAATTCTCTTTATTCTTAAGTTTTGATAAATTCCGTTTTAATCAACTTTCTTCATTCACGAGTTTTCATCAACAATTAGTTTTAATTATCATTCATCAATTCTCTTCATTCATCAAGCTTTCACTCTTTAGCATTCTTTTCTTTTCTTTCTTTGCTTTTTAATACAAAATTCCGCATTCGCAAGATCTTGATACACCGAACATATTCGAAGTTGCCTTCGTCCTAGACGTGAAAGGTTTTAATTTATGAGGGTTTGGTCCCAAATCTCTCTTTCAATTATTTAATTTAATTGTTTTGATTATTATTTTCCTTGAAGTTACTAACGTGTGTATTTTGTAATTAGAAAGAGGTACGAGGCATCCAAGTAAGTACTTTATTGGTTTTAATTGATATTATGATGTAGAAATCATGCTTAGATTGTTATTATGATATTCCTAGTATCATGTCTAGGGTATTTTTAATATTAAATATGATTGCTATGATGCCTTTTATTCTCTTCCTAATATTTATGATTGTTAGTATCATGTTAGGGCTAAAGATTTGATTTTTATTGCTTAGTGATATGCTAGGGTTTGTTACTAATCTTGTTAGTATCATGCCTAGGATCTTGCTATTTCTATTATGCTTTAATATTAACATGAACATGATTATGAGCATGATTATGATTATAATCTTTATAATTTATGATTATTATGAATATTATTATTATTATTATTATTTTGATGATAATTATTTTATTTATGATGATATTATTATTATTATAATTATTATTCATGATATTGATTATTTATTGTGTTGCTTGATTATTTATATTCATTCTTTATTGCTTGATCACTTTTGTTGCATGTTTAAAGGGAATTTGTACTTGCAATCACGCTTGATAAGATAATTAATAATCTTGTTAGGGTTAATTGTGATTATAATTCAAGTGATCGCCCATAATAGTTTATTTGTGCATTATATTCAACCAACATAGATTAAACAGGTTTAGGGGTAATCCTATTGATTGTATGTTAGTCAGAAAGCGCACATGAATACGAGCAGAATAAAGTAGAGGCCTATTATTAGGGCAGGTTCAATCTCTTTTAGGTTGGATTTGTACCTTCATCCTCGGACCCTTGTTTGGTTCATGACCTTATGGAGTTGACGATCTCTTGGATCGTTAAGGGGTGTAACCTTCACCTCGTGAGCGGTTTACAAGTTCCTTAAAAACTTGTTGGCGACTCTTTTGCTCTATCTTCTTCCCTTTTGGACGCCACCGTACTTTAGTGTATGATCACAGTGGGGTTCAAGCTAGTGGGATTTTTAAAGGCTTGAAATTATTCCCTACAGTCACAATCTAATTCTTTCTCATACAATTGTCATAATCTATTTCTTTAGCAAACTATTAAAGCAAGTAATTTATTGACTTTGATAACATCTTGTCACCTAAAATTATCAATTTGTTTATTAATGCTCAAATTAATCAATAGTACATAGTATAATTGCAAAAATTAAAAAAAATAAAAATAATTGAAAACAAAAACTTAAAAACAAAAAATTGAGAAAGCAGTCGAGTATAATACCTAATATAGTGATATTGTAAATTTGTAATTTGTTATTGGAAGTTGAAATTGAAATTGAATTGGACCAAAAAAAAAAATGTACGGAGTAGAGGGAAGGGAAAGGCCAAAGGGTTAGGTTTCACAATGAATTAATTTGTCAGGTATTTTTTTTTGGGAATTGGGAAGCTAAGGAATCTTTTCCTTTTCCTAAATTTCCTCTTAGTTAGCCACATAAAGCCATCAGTTGTTTTTTTTTTTTTAAAAAAAAAAAAATTGGGCTTTAAAACTTTTTCCCCAAAAGTCACCAGGGGCCAAGCCCAAGGGGGCCCCTCTTATGGTCCGCCCCTGGGTGGGTGGTTTTAGATCTAGGTTTAGTTTGGGAGGGTTAGGGTTAGGTGGGGTGGGTTAAGGTGGTGGCTCTGGTTAGGTTAGGGCTAGGAAGTGGGCCGGGTTTAGATGAGGCAATGTGGGTGGTTTTAAATCTAGGTTTAGTTTGGGAGGGTTAGAGTTAGGTGGGGTGGGTTTAGGTGGTGGCTGTGGTTAGGTTAGGGCTAGGAAATAGGTTGGGTTTAGGTGGGCCGTTGTGGGTGTTGTGGTTCAGTTAGTTGGGTGGGGGTGGGGTTGACAGCTGCGTTTTGGGTGGTTGTAGGTGATGATACGTCGTGCCGGTGGTGGCGCAGCGTATTTTTTTTAATTTCCGTGAAATAATTTTCCGACGGATTTTTCCGTCCGCTTTTCCGACGACCAGTTCCGACGGAATTTTGTCGGAAACGTGTTTTACGACGGAATTCAGGGTGTTTTTGACGGATTTTTTCCGTCGAAAATAGCCAGTTTTCTAGTAGTGTGTGAGCAATTTATTTATTTTTTTTTTAGAGGGGAGCTCCCCTCATCTATTCATCTGCCTTCGTTTCTTACTCCAAATACTACCAAAGTAAAGGCAAAGTTTTAATTTGGTAAGAAATTAAAATTCTCAACATGCAGCAAAAAATTAAAAGAATGTTTGCATGGTTTCGGTAGTATTTGGTAAGAAATTAAAACTTTGCCTTTACTTTGGTAGTATTTGGAGTAAGAAACAAAGGCAGATGAATAGATGAGGGGAGTTCCCCTCTAAAATTAAAACTTTGCCTTTGCCTAATATAGCACTGGTATACAAGGAAGACTAATCTACATCACGTAAGTTATTGCGTTACTTCATTTGTATTACGGAGTACCTTTTTATGGTCTTGTAACTTTCAAAGAAATTTAAGGCAAAAAATTACTGAAATTGATACAATTGCAAACTAATACTAGTGTTATTGAATTTAGGTTTGGGATGACAACATTATTGAAACAGAAGAAAAAAAATCTTACAATACAAATGTGGATGACCTCGTTGCTGCAATCCAGCATAATATTACGGTATTGTCATTCTTCTATTTTTCACAGACTTATTTTATGATCATGAGATTTATATATGCACAAATTTTTATATGCGGCCTATTGTACCGTACGGCAGGAGTTACTTGAGTTGCTCGGTCAGGGATTACTTGAGTTTTCGGGGTTACTTATGTTTTTCGATTAGGGTTTACACAAGTTTCCGGGGTTACTAGAGTGTTTCTGTCATGGGTTACTCAAGTTTCTCGATCAGGGGTTACTCGAGTTACAATTTTTTGAATGTGGCCTCACTGAGAAACTCGAGTAACCCCTGACTAAGTAATCTTTAACTGAGTGAACCCCTCGAGTTACCATTGTTTGAACCCCTTAAGTAACCCCTAACTAAAAAACTCAAGTAACCCTTGACCGAGTAATTCAAGTAACCCCTAACTTAAAAACTCAGGTAATCCCTAACAAAAAAATTCAGGTAACCCCTGTCGCATGGTATGGGCCTGCTGCACCAAAAAAAATTGTTGAGATATATGTTAATATTGCAAGTAGTAAGACATTTTTTTCTAACCAATTTATTATTTTAATTCTGTGATTTAGAATGAATGGGCAGATCAAGTTCCAGAGTGGGAAAACTGCGATCATGACAAACCAACATGTCCAAACATGTATGTTCTTCAACTTTATTGGATCGATCATATATTACATGCAATATTATTTTTTAGTTAGAACCCTTCTTTAAATAATTCCAATGCAATAATCTATTTTAATTAATAATGTGTTTAGGATGTTTCAAAAAAACTAAAAAGTGTTTAGAAACTAGGAAGTAAACCTTAATTTAGTAGACTCATAAATTTATATTCCAATGTTTGAGAGGGTAGGAAGCTAAACTCCTCACACGTGCTTGAGTTCAGTCCTCTTATTTTCACTTATCTCTGGATGAATAAGTTTATGATAAATTACGTTGAGAAAAAATAAGTTCTACTAAGGGTTAATAATAAGAGCTACCCAACTTAAAATTCCATTTAACTAAGTATTGATTGGTTTAATAAGTTCCGATAATTTATATAAGGGAAAATTAGATGAATAAGCTCACCCTTAATTACTAGTTAGACCAAGCTGTTTCGGGTGTTTTTTAGATTTCCTCGTATACTGGTCACGCTCTCCCGGCAACGAGACGGTCCGACCTGCAAGACAACGAATATTCCGGTTGTCGGAATATTCGCCTCCGACGATCAAGTTAGTGATCGGAAACGGAAAAGACTAGAGAGAGAAAGTAGAGAGAAGTTGGAGCTATTTAATGCTCTTTTTGTTGTAATATCTTAATCCACCCCTCCCATCATAAATGATTGGGGTATTTATAGGGGTGGGACTCGTGCCCCATTCTAGGGTTTGTACCCTAGAATTGCGTGACGTGATTGGCTGCGCACGTGTCATTTTGGGGGCGCCGCTTTGCGGCTTTCAATGATATCTCTCGGGATTTGGGCCCTGACGTTATTAGGCCTCTTTTGCGTGCTGATTTCAGGGGAACACATGCCGTAAACACGTGGCATCTTCCTGTGATGACACGTGTCACCCTCTAACTGGGCCACGTGTCGCTACGAGATTGGCCTGAACCTTTGAGTGCTCGTGAGCTGGACGCGTGGCATCTTCCCATAGTGACACATGTCACCCTATAATTAGGCCACGTGTCACTACGGGACTGGTCCACGTATACGGGGTATTTTTACCCTCAACATTTGCCCCTCAGAGGGGGTGGCTCGTACGCTTACAGGCCGACTCCTCTGACCTCAAATAGCCTTGGGGCGTACGAAATCATTAGGGTTTTGATAGGCTGCTTTTGTCCGCTTGAAAATTTAGAGCGAACGCCTATTGTTACGAATGGCGCGGACAACGGTAGGCCGTCTCGTTTTTGGAATTGCGGCCGTCTTGCTGTTGTGGAGGGAGCTTTAGCTCCGTTTTCTTATCCATTTATTTTCGGACGTGCCGTTTATTAGGTCGTCTTCTTTTCCACCTATTCTTACGACGTTGTCCCTTAACCCTTCAAATTCTAGGTTAAATTTTCGAATTATAACCGTTCAACTTCTTTAGGCGGGAAAGATGAAGTTACCATCCTACCCCCATAAATTTCGTCTATATATACAAAGGTTTTGGCCTCATTTTCACACTTTGGAACTTTCATTTTCTAGAGAGAAGTCAGAGCTTTTAGAGAGAGAAAGTGCCTTTTCCTTTGAATCTTCAAGAGCCCCGTCGTGCCTTTGAGTTTTCCGGGCACATTCCTTGAGTTTTTCGGTCAACCTTCAAGACTTTTTCAAGTTTTCTACACGTAAAGAGGTAGGATGCCTGTTTTCTTTTCCTTTTCTTGCATTTTAATTTCTTTTACTCTTCATTTTTAAATCTGGCTCAACACTCGGCTTCGTCGGTTTCTCCTCATGAGGTCGGCCGTTCGCCTGGGATTGAGGAGTCTAGAGTGGACGGAGACGAGTTGTCTCCTTCATGGAGTGGGTCCATTTCTAGTGCGTACCAACTCACTTCCACCCATTCTTCTCTGTCCCTGCAGTCGAACATGGCAAGGACGATGCAGACGTACGATCGTCATGCGGCCAGAAATCCAGACGGTAGTCTGGTGAACCCTAGGCCTCCTTATGACCCTAACAATACTAATTTAGAGACCCCTTCTTCTACTCATACGACCGCTTCCACGGGCACTCACTGCTCGGCCGTGGAAGTAACTTCTTCTTTTGAGGAGCGCCAAAGAACTCAGGGCGCTTCTGTTGCGGGGGGAACGTCCGGGCGAACTCCGGGGTTAATGTTCCCCCAATATGCCAACTCGGTTATGGATGGGGCCGAGTTGCTACTCTGTGAAGGACCTCCTTCCTCTTCTCGGGTGGACGCTGATCCGTCCGTCCCCACTCCCTCAGAACTCTATCTCCGATATGGCAGGTCGGATATGCCAAGGACTGGGGTCTCAATTAATGAACCGTCCGACCTGCCCCCTCGCAGAGCTCCTCCTACTGGAAGTCAGGCGGCCGATGCCAAAGACACAGGCAAAAGACCCCTAATTCATGAAGACATTACCTCTTCCAGGGGCGGCCGTAGCTCTAGGAGCCGCAGCTCAACGGAGGCAGCCGATCTGGACAGAGTGCTGTCTTCTGAGTTTGGGAGTGCTCCTCAACAAGAGGAGGGGGAGGTCGCGAAAGCGGCCGAGGGCGAGGCGGCGGCTGAGGAAGACGTTGCCAACGTTGATAACTTTAAGGATCCGTACGCCTGTACGGTAGGTAGCACGGCCTTGGGCTACCTAAATGACAATTTTGAGGAGTACAAGGCATTCCTTCACCTTAGGGAGGGATTTGAAATTCAGCCCCCAAGGAAGTCACATGCTGTGGCTGCTTGGGAGGAAGAGAGGCCGCGCCAAAGGTCCTTTAGCGTTTACAGGGAGGCTCTAGACGTCGGACTGCGCTTTCTTCTCCACCACTTCGTCCGTACCATCTTGGACGAATACAACATTGCCCTTTTCCAGCTGATGCCGAACAGCTGGTTGAACATTTTTGGGTATTTGGTGACGTGCATCTGCAAAGGCTTCAAGCCGGACTTTGCAGTTTTCTGTGAGATGCACTCACTGACCAAGTTGGACGCCGAAACGGACGGCTGACTTATTCTGAGTACCAATAGGGACTACATGATGGTGGTTGACCGCGTCTCCAAATGACGTAACTGGAAGCACCGATTCTACCGCATCAAGACCAAAGATGTTGAATTCAACCTGCGGATGAATCAGTTCAATGCTGAACCAATTCAGCTTGGACGCGGGGACCTCAAGCCTGATAAGCCACCCGTCCACCCCAGCAAGAGCACCAACTTGAATACTTGAAAGTCAAGAGGGTGAGGAGGAACGACAAAACTGAGCGCGTTCCAAGCATCTGGGTCCCCTTATCCAGTTGGCTACGGGATCCCACGTTCATGTCTGCCTATGGCCTATACAAGAACTTGCCCCAAGGTGGACGCATAGACGCATATTTCTACACATACATAGGTTATTTGAAATTGAAGGATTTTCTAACACTTCTTCCTTTTCTTTCACAGCTGAGGCGTACAAGATGCTGGACTCAAAGCAGAAAGGGGATGTGAATATGTCGGAGATTGACTTGGCCCGCTACAAGGCTCGTCGGAAGTTGTACGAGCAATCTAAAGAAGTAAGTATATCCACCTCCATTTCTTCTTTTCGTCCGTGCTGGGATGCTTGGAAGGTCCTCCCTTCGGGGTACCCACGGACGTATTCCTGCGTCCGTGTTGGCATTACAGAAGAGATCATCTTCCTAACTAGGCACGACCGATCAATTGTATTATCTTGCTCACTTTTCGCTAACTTTTGCCTCTTCAGCTGTCAACTCCGACCCCTAGGTCCAAACGGAAGCAGTCGTCCCCTGCCTCCAAGACGGACAAGGACGGTGGGGCGTCCAAGCAAAGGAAGACGGTCGCATCCAAGACCACTTCCACCACTGCGGCCAAGACCATGTCGCAGACTGTCTCTAAGCAGTCCAAAGGAAAACAACCTCGGCTGAGTGATAGCGGGGCCTCCAAGTCCATGGATCCGGCCGCCTCGCCGGTTCATGATACGTCCGAGAAATCGGATGATAGGGGTAAGTCGACCCCGGCAAAACCGACTAAGCCAGAAGTGACTCCGCCCGTACAAAGAGTCCACGACTCTGATTGGCTTGAAGCCTCTCAGTCGGTCGGCGACCAGCCTGGCCGGACGGGGGAGGAGGGTGACAAACATGCGCCGCCCCCGTCATTCATCTTCAATCTTCCTAACCCTCCAAGCTTCTCTGACGGTCAGTCCAAGTAACTTTGAATCCTTTATTTCGCTCTTTATAAGTCCGATTGAACCTGAGCTAAACTTTTATTTTTGCGCCCGCACACAGACATTGTAGAGGAGTTGCATATGAAGCTGCCCGGCCAATCCCTTACGGGCGCAGACAGGAAGGCCATGAGGGAGGCCATGGCTGGGGCGGTCCCTACTGAGCAGCGAGACAAGCTGCGGGGGATCCATGTGGGCTTCCTTGGCCTAATGATCAACTGCAGTGCTGAGGTAATTTCTCTTTTAACTGTCATACTTAGTCAATTTTTCATTCTTATTTTGCTAACACGTTTTCCCTGTACGCAGCTCTTCCTGCGGTTGAATGCCTTCCTTGAATGGAAGGACAAGGAGAATGAAAGGCTGAAGCATGCATGGGACCAGATTCAGAAGACCTAGGATGCCATTACACTAGGCGAAAAAAGCATTTGGCCACCAGTTCAAAACCCCCTTATGCCACCAGTTTTGAACCGGTGGGCATTTGGGGGGTGGCAATACTCGTATAAAAAGCCACCGGTTCAAAACCGGTGGCAAAAACAAGTATTTCCACCGGTTAACCGGTGGCAATAGCACTTCCCGGTTTTTTTTTTAAGGGGCTATTGGCACCGGTTCCTGTTCAAAACCGGTGCCATTAATGGGCAAAAAAAATAAAAATAAATTTTTTTTTTTGCATTTTTTCCACTTAAATTGGTAAATAAACACTAACATATATATAAACTTACATATTTTCATAAATAAATGTTGTAATATTACAATTTTTGTCTAAAAAATTAAAATAAAATACAAGGTTACAAACATATGCGAGACTTGTCATAAGGAGCAGCACAGAAGCAGAATACCAGCATAACAGCAGCACATAAGGAGCAGCACAGAAGCAGAACACCAGATAAGGAGCAGCACAGAAGCAGAACACCAGCAGCAAAGTCGGAATATAGTACGTGCGAGGCAGCAGCAGCAGCAGCCCTGCGAGGCGGCAGCAGCAGCTGCCCTACGAGGCAGCAGCTGCACCCCTGCGAGGCAGCAGCAGCAGCTGCTCTACGAGGCAGCAGCTGCACCAACAGCCTTGCGAGGCTATGCCCCTTGTAATTATACCGGATTAAGTATGGAGAATAAATGTACCACTTTCTGAAGTTGGTGAAGGTTTTGGTTCAGGCTTCCCTACTAGCTCGAATGCATAAGATAGAAATGTCAGAAAAGAAAAGGAAAATAGAAAGTCCTCACAACTGTGAAAGATGAGCACTACTAAATTGTAATTATCCATTTTATTATCTTCAAATCATCTAATTATATTTATCATGCTAAATAATGAGCACTACTAAAGATGTTGATTAAATTTCGAAATTAATGAAATTAATAACATTATGCTCACATAAGAAGTTTTCTGTCAACAACCAAACTAGTAGTGAACATCAAGAGACTATTACAAAATAGTATGCCAAATTTGCAAATTTTGACAGGTAGATATGTAATGGACTATAATGTGAAATCACCTTTTTAGACCAGTCATACAGATAGCACAACCTCAATATCACCAGATATTATGGGAGAATTAATGCTATTTCAACTCAAAGAACTACAGCTTCCCGCATTATAGCTGATGCAACTACTACACATAAGCAACGAATGAATAACAATGCTAGATACAATCAACGTAAAACACTACCACTCCTTACCTATTTACTTCATCATCTTGTAAGTGAGCAAAAGCATATACAATAAATACAATAAATTACATTTCTTTATCCTCCCCATTAAAGAGAGCGCAATATCAACCTAGATTCTAATGCCCAAAACAAAATATTTAATTATGAAAATTAAAAATAATAAAAAGGAATTTACCTTGCAAAGAATCATGTCAAGAAGATCAGCACCAGCTTTTGAATCACAAACATCGTTTTGTTGGCTGTAATTAAAATCAAACCAACCAAAATTCAGCAAAAGAATCCAAAAAAAAAAAAAACAAAACAAAATTCAGCAAAAAAAAAACCAAAATGCAGCCTTGCGAGGCAGCAGCTGCACCGCCCCTCGTGCTCGTAAAACAAAAACACAACTTGTCCCATCATCTAGGCATATAAAATCACGGAGGACGAGAAGTCAGCAGTACAGTAATATAAGTAATATAAGATCACGGAGAATATATGATGACCTCCAAAATTAACTCAACAAAAAATACAAAAAAACACATTTACAAGTAATATACTATGTGCCAGGGAGTTGCTTTAATCTGGGGAAATCTAAAATATATCATGACACAGGCTACACAATCATACGAGCTTCCAATAATCTTATACCTTGATAAAATAATCTGAATTATAGATACTTATATCAGGCATGAACTAACTACAAAAACCAAATGATGAACTGAAATCCAACTAAGCTTCTGCATTCTGGCAATAAACCTCAAAATCTTATCTTATGGTTCATTTCATATCAAGATCCCTATCGGAAAAGATACACCTTTTAAAAGTTTTTATGCACACAAGAGCATTACAAAATCTCTCTTTAACTTCCTTCTAAACCAAGATCCAAACAAAAAATACTACAACCCTTTCTAGATAGAAGGAAAATACAAACATTCCCTGTCAAAATATTGCATTTAAATTTAAATAAGAAAGACAACACAACAAATCATCACATTACTATACCATCACAAATAATTATAATATGTAGCACAAATTGAAACTAACAAATGCAAAGTGTAGGGGCCAGGGAGCACAAACTTATAAGACACAAGAAGCATACACAGTTTGATGTTGTTCCGAATGCACTGAAGTAATGTAGAGATGAACTCATTGATACTTGGACTCTTCATTATCTTCCCTTCAATTTCCAATCTCAACCCCTCAATATAGGTGTAGTGCCAAATTCGTAAATATCCAAATTGATAATTGACACCTGTGTGATTGACATGAGTAGTCAGTCAAGTATTAGTTTATCAAGTATCATGTTAACCTTCCAAGAGACAATATTCGCACTCAGACTCAACACATTATGGTCTTACGAAGAAATCAGAATATTGATAAAATAGTAAGTTCAAAGGAATCAAAATATATACCCATACCATCAAGTCCACAATGAAAAAATCAGTCAAAATATACCCACAAAATCAAATTAAATGACAACCAATATAATATTCACAATACATCCACAAACCAAACTACTGAAATTTTAAAGATTGAAGTATCAAATACTAAAAAATACTCACAATTCAAATACTCCGTATACCCATAATTCATTTTGTATGTCACAGTTCCAAAAGCTCAAATTAACAAAATCCTAGATCAATCGAAATTATTGAAACAAATTAACAAAACCCTAGATCAATCGCAATAAAACTGAGTTGTGTAATCTGATTTCAAACTCTGAAACTTACTATGAAGTCTACTAAGGCTACTAAAACCCAATTAAACCCATAATCTAAACTAAGTGAAAACACTTGGATATCAAAATTACAATAAAAATCAAAAAGGGGGTTCTGGAAATCAGATCGAAAATTACAATAATCATCGAAGTACAGGGACAAAATCAAACTCGAAATCAACCATCACATACAAATTCAAACTCAAAAACAATAACCAAATCACAAAATCCAAAATCAAAACCCAAAAACTCAATGAATTCGAAACCCTAACCCAAATTATACAAAATTAACAAAAAAAAGAGGGATGAACCTTGTGAGGAGCAGCGTCACCATTAGAGATCTAGGGATCGTTCTCCAAGTTTTTTAAGGACTTTCTTTGACATCTTCATTAGTGACGAATGCGGTGGTGGTGGTGGAAAGCTAGGATGCAGAGAGAGGAGGGTTGCGCTGGTGGTGGCTATGGTGGGAAGCTAGGATGGAGAAAGAGGAGAGAGGGGATGGTTGCGCTTGTGGTGGCTGCGGTGGCGCGAGAAGAGAGAGGAGACAGAGAGTTTGAGAGGAGAGAGGAAACAGGAGAGTGAGGAGAGAGAACGAGTGTTCTAATTTAGGGATTTTTATTTATTTGGGAAAATGCCACCGGTTAACCGGTGGGCATTTCTCTCTATTAAACGTGTTTTTTTTTGTCTTGTCTTACATTTTTACCACCGGTTTTCAATAACCGGTGGGCAACATTTTTACCACCGGTTTTCAATAACCGGTGGGCATTTGGCGGTGCCCATTTATCTTTTTCTACTAGTGTTACTGGGGAAACGGTCGTCCAGCGCCGATACTTTGAAACCCAAATCAACGCGCTGTCCGACAAGGCAGCGCGGCAAGCTGAAGATTTGGTGAAGCTGGGTCAGGCCCTAGAGCAAGAGTCCGTGGCCAGAGATGCCATGATACAGGAGAGGGATCAGGCCCTCCTGGACGGCCAGCGCTGGAAGGAAGGATTCGAGGCCTCCGAAAAGCTTAGAAGTGAAATGGCCTTAGCCCAAAAAACTTGAAGGAGGCCTTGGACGAGGCGGACGTTCTCAAGGTCGAGGTGGAGAGTTTAAAGATGTCCGTTGAGGACTTAACTCTACAGCTGCAAACACCTCGGGCCCCTAGTGCGGATGAGGTCGTCCGCATTGAACAGAATGCTGAGGACCGGCTGAAGAGCCACTTCTTTGAGGCTTTTGAGCTTATGGTGGACGAGGGCGAGGCGGCCTTTTATCAAGAACGCTTCACCAAACGCCTCAACTTTGTCTTCCTCAGAGAAGTGGCTAAGAAGGCCGGGCAGCCTTCTCCTGAGCTGGACGTCACGCCAACTACCTCAAAAGAGGAGGAAAACGAAGAAGTGGCGGCCGACAAAGACGGTGAAGTGGAGAGAAAGGAGACGCCTGCTGAGGACGCGTCCCTTGCCGCCGTTCAAGAGCCTGGCCTAGGCCAGAGTCCAGCTTCTACCCCAGTCGCCCCTTGATTTCAGCTCTTTCTGCCTTGTTTAGTTAATTTCTATTTTCTTTATCTGCCGCCTTTTCGAGCGGTTTTTTGTAAGATACTTTGCCGCCCTTTGAGCGGTCTTTTTATTAATCCAAGTTTTCTATATTGCTTCATACTTTGAAAATTTTACACTTAGCATGTTTTTTCTTTTTCGTACAATGGGGGGTATGCCCCTTTATTCGGCGTTCGCCTAGTCCATATTTTAAGTGGCTTGATTGACTTGGTAGAATTTATACCTTTGGGGGTATGACTACTAGCAAGTCAATAAAATCATAGTAATGATTTCCCTTGGACTAGGTGGTACGCCGAATCAACACATTATTTGGCCGTTCGATTGGCTTTATGCGAGTTTGTCCATTGAAACTATCGTTCGGACGCGCTAAAAAATTTTTAAGTATGATCTCAACTTAAAATTTCTAAGTTTTGGTTGGGCTGGAATGCCTAGGTATGCCCTTGCCCCATTAGAGGGGTTTCATAGGGTATCTTACCTTTTCCGTCCGTCTCAGTGAGGGACGGACGTATACGTGCAACTTAAGGTCGAGTCGCTCGTTTTTATTTTATTCTGCGACCAGGTTGCTGTGTTGCAAGCAACCTAATCATAAATTTCACGCGTCATTTCTATGTAGACTATGACCGTGCAAATAAGCATAAATAGAATGGAAAATAATATAACAATGTTTGACTTTTCATTAATTCGTCAAAGTCACATTATTGTGGCCGTACGGCTTACATTGCTCGGTCAACAGACCTAGCTGTATATACATCTTTTGGCTAATTACTTAAACTTAAACATAATATTTCTTCAAATTATCAGTGTTCCATGTATGCGGAATAGGTCGGCCGTTTATGGCTTCTAGACGGTAGGTCCCATCTCGGACCTCTTCCCTGATTCGATACGGCCCTTCCCAGTTTGGGGTCAACTTTCCATCTTCATTTTCTCGTCCCACCGCCTCCATCTTACTTAGGACTAGATATTCCAGTTTTAGCGGCCGCTTTGACACTCGGCGATTGTATGCCCTTGTCATCCTTAGGCGATAGATTTTGTGTCTAAGCGCCGCGTTGCCCCTAGCCTCATGAAGGAAGTCTAGGGCGGTCTTCATGGCTTCCCAATTAGCCGTTTCATCATATAGCATCACCCTAAGGGTGGGCTCATACATCTCAATTGGAAGGACAACCTCTGCGCCATAGACCAAAAAGAATGGAGTTTCTCCTGTGGAGCTCTTGGTCGTGGTTCGTATGGACCATAATACATTAACCAACTCATCAGCCCATAAGCCGCCTGCCCTTTCAAGCTTGCGTTTGATTCCATTGGAGATCAACTTGTTGTATGCCTCTACTTGGCCATTGGCTTGTGGTCGGCCGACAGAAGCAAAGAAATGAGCTATGCCTTGGTCCTCCAACCATCCTTTGAGTTGAGGCGTTTCAAACTGAGGTCCATTGTCGAACACCATAGACTGAGGGACGCCAAAACGTGTAATGATATTCTTCCATATGAAGGCTGAAACATCCATCCACTTGATGCCCCGTACAGCCTCGGCCTCCACCCACTTTGTGAAGTAGTCTACTGCTACAAACACATAACGCCTTTGACCAGATGCTAGTGTGTACGGTCCTAAAATATCCATCCCCCATTTGGCGAAGGGGAGTGAACTACTGATGGCCGACAGGCTGTTAGCGGGGCGGTGGATCAAGGTTGCAAATCTCTGGCACTTGTCACATTTCTTCACCATTTTCATGGCGTCTGACTTTAAGCTCGGCCAGTAGTAGCCCAGATGGACAGCCTTTTCAGCCAAGGCTCGTCCTCTAATATGAGAGCCGCACTGCCCCTGGTGAAGATCGTCCAGGACATCATGCCCTTTCTCAGGAGTGATACACTTCAGGTATGGCTTCACAAATGCCTTTTTAAACAACTCCCCCTGCTTCATTTCGAACCAGGCCGCTCTCTTTTTCATCAGCCAGCTCTCTTTAGGATCGGCCGGGAGTAATCCATCCTTTAGATAAGATATGATCACGTCCATCCAAGTGGAGCTTCTATCAATGATATGTACCGGCTCGACATCAATACTCTTTCTTTCCTTTACCTCCCAAAATACCGACCTGGGGGTATCACATGATGCTGAGGATGCTAATTTAGAGAGGGCGTCCGCCTGATGATTAAACGAACGAGGAACTTGTTGTAGAGTAAAATGATCTAGGCCCTTAGCCTCCTCCTTGACAATTTTCAGGTATTTCATCATAGCCGGCTCCCTTGCCTCGAAGTCTCCATTCACCTGGCCGATTACAAGTAGGGAGTCTAAGCTCACATGAACTTTTGTTGCTCCTGCCGCCTTACACATTCTAAGGCCGGCCAGGAGGGCTTCATACTCGGCCTCATTATTGGAGGCTTTGAACTGGAATCTCAAAGCGTACTCAAACTTATCTCCCTCAAGGGACTGACATATGACACCTGCACCACACCCAGTAGCTGTTGCACTACCATCCACGAACACCTTCCAAACTTGGTCTCCGGCCGGTTGTAGATTCGGCCGAGTCATCTCAGTTAAGAAATCAACAAAGGCTTGCCCCTTGATTGCTTTTCATGGATCAAACGTAATGTTAAAGCCTCTCATTTCCAAGGCCCACTTGAGCATACGACCACTTGCCTCTAGAGTTGTAAATGGCTTCTTCAGAGGTTGGTCCGTGTAGACCACAATTGAATGTGCCAATAAGTATGGCCGCAGCTTTTTCGATGCCATGTACAATGCCAAGCCAAATTTTTCAACAGGGGGATACCTCAGCTCAGCGTTGTGAAGTACATGGCTGATAAAGTAGACTGGGATCTGGTGGCCGTCCCGTTTAGCAAGCAGGACGACACTTAGAGAGTGTTCAGAGATGGCGAGATAGATAAATAGCTTCTTACTTTTGAGTGGATTGACGAGCCGAGGCAATGTATGAAGGTGGCTTTTTAGCTGTACGAATGCTTCCTCGGCCTCCTCTGTCCATTCAAACATGGCTTTCTTCTTGATGGTTTGAAAGAAATAACGACACTTATCCCCTGATCTTGACAAAAATCTACCAAGTGCTGCTAAACAGCCGGTCAATCTTTGTACTTCTTAATCGTTCTTGGTGACTTCATGTCCAGGACGGCTTGAATCTTTTCAGGGTTGGCCTCAATTCCACGCTGATCAATTAAAAATCCGAGAAATTTAACGGACTCAACACCAAAGACACATTTCTTTGGATTTAACATCATCTTATGCCGCCTGAGTTCGATAAAAGTTTCTCGTAGATCCTTCAGATGGTCGGCCGACTCTTTTGACTTGACAATCATGTCATCACTGTACGCCTCCATATTCCGGCTGAGCTGATCTCTGAAGACTGTATTAACAAGTCGTTGAAACGTAGCTGGGGCATTCTTAAGGCCGAATGACATAACTTTGTAACAGTACAACCCCTGCTCAGTTACGAACGCTGTTTTCTCTTCATCTTCTTCCCATAATGGAATTTGAAGGAATCCGGAGTATACGTCCATAAAACTCATCAGGGCATGCTTGGCCGTTAAATCAACCAGGCGGTCGATTTTGGGCAAGGAAAAGCTATCCTTAGGGCATGCCTTGTTCAGGTCGGTGCAATCCACACACATTCTCCAAGTTCCATTCGGCTTCTTCACGAGAACCACATTGGCTACCCAGTCTGGGTAATAACATTGCCGAAACCGGCGTCCAACAACTTTTTTACTTCAGCCGCGGCCGCCTGATTCCTCTCTTCTCCATGATTCCTTTTCTTCTAGCGGACAGGTTTAATGGCTGGATTTACAGCCAGCTTGTGCACGACCAGGTCAGGGCTTATTCCTGGCATCTCACTAACATCAAATGCAAATACATCCTTGAACTCTCTCAGCAGTTAAATTAACTCATCCCCAAGCACACCCAAAGCTATGGTGCCCACACTAGCCGTCCGACCTGGTTGATCGGGGTCAAGCACTATATCTTGGTGACTGCCGGCCGGCTAGGGTCGTAACTCTTCTGGCCGACCGACAGTCATTAGCTGCTATGCTTGCTCTATCTTGGTCTGCTTACGCTTCTGGCCGACCTGGTGTGCTGGGAGTGAGGTTCCTTCTTCTTTTGGCTCGGACGCCTTTGGTCCGCGCGCTGTAGGCTTAATGGCCAACTGATTACATTCCTTTGCCATCTTCTGACTCCCTTGGATTGTCCCTATTTTTCCATCCTTCCTCTCGAACTTTAGCAGCATTAGGTGAGGTACAATGACTGCTTTGGCTGCTTTCAGTGTAGGACGGCCGAGTATGACATTATATCCAGTCAGCTCTTTCAAAACGAGGAAGCGGACAACCATATCTCTTCCCTCCCCTTTTTGCCCAAAGTGGACGGGTAAATCTATCCGCCCAACCGGGTGGATAACATTCCCCCCAAATCCGAACAACGGGTGAGTGATGTCCTGAGGAGCATCCTCAGGGAAGCTTAGATTCTTCAAGGCGGCCAGGCTGATGATATCAGCCGCGCTACCCGTGTCAATCAATATTCGTCCGACCTTCAAATTGGCTATCTTCATAAAGAATACCATGGGATCATTGTGCAGAGCTTTGACCTCCCCCCGGTCGGCCTCACTGATGATTACTTCGGGAAAGGGTTCGGCCTTCACTGAATCCGTTTGCATCACCTTTCCCAAGTTCCGAGCATCCTGCTTGATCCCCTTCATAGTTGGGCCGCCTGAGGCAAATCCCCCTGATATCACGGCCACAAAGCCTGAGTCAGTGCTATTCCCATCATCTTCCTTGTCTTTATTCTTATCATTCTTCTGTCTTTGCTCAGACGTGTTGTTTGTCCGTGTGTAAGTGAATTTAGACTTCATCACATAAGAATTTAGCATGCCCTTCTCGGCTAGCTTGTCCAACAATCTCTTCAAGTTGATACAATCATTTGTGTCATGTCCCACGTCCTTGTGGTAATGACAGTACTTGTTCTTGTTCCTGTACTAAGCCGGGCCTCTCAGCGGCTGTGGCTTTTCAAACTCAAACTTATCCTTGATTTCCATCAAGATAGAATAACAGTCCTTGTTGAATTCAAACTGAGGCTCGTACGTCTTGACCTTTTTGGACTTCTGTGGCTGGGCATCGGCCACCCAGACCTCCTTTCTCTTTTTTCCTTCTTTCTTTTGGCCGGCCAAGTCTTGCTGAGAAAGTTTCTTCTCAACCCCCTTGGCTAGCGCTTCTGCTTTTGTGAGCGAACAAAAGTCCGTCGCTTCAATATAGGCTTCGGCTTCCCGCAACACACCTGCGTATGTCTGAATCTTTTTCCTTACCAGGTCAAATTTAAAATCATTGTGCCTTAATCCCTGGAGAAATTCAGAGTAAGCCATTTCATCCGGCAGATTATGAATTTGGGCTTTTTCTTGGTTAAATCGCTGGACATACGAGCGTAGGCCCTCATTCTTCCCTTGGACGATTGTCGCCAAATTAAGGCTAGTCTTTTGAGGCGGTATGTTGTATGAAAAATTTCCCACAAACAGCAAACTAAGGGTGGTAAAACAATTGATACATCCGGCCAGCAGACTGTTGAACCAATCCTGCGCCACACCTTTCAAAGTGGCCGGAAAGCATTTGCACCAAGTAGCATCATCTACACTTTGCAAGTACATCAGGTTCCTGTACAAGGTGATGTGTTCTTCTAGGTTGTCCGTGCCATCATAGGCTCCCACAAGTACACTCTTCACCTTTGGCGGCTGAGGGGCAGTTAAAATATCTTGCAAAAACGAAGGCAGCTTATCTCCTAAAGTGAGTAGGCGCAAATGCCAATCGATGGGCTGTGGCTGCACGGACGGTCCAGCTAGGTAGGGAGCTCGTCCGTACGCCTGTCCGTAAGGACCATATTGTCCGAAGGCTTGGGGGTTTGGCTGTATCAAGCCATTGAACCCCTGAGGAGGTTGATATTGAAGTGATTGGGCTGGAATAGGAGTTGGAGTGTGGACAACTGGAATAGGAGTTGGGGTGCGGACGGCCTGACTTCTGCTGGAGATGGCCGTGTTGGTATGTTGGGAGAGAGAATGATTTGAAAAATCATCCGGCATAGTTGGGGTTGAGGCCGTGTCCGGGTAGGCGGCACGTTCCCACTGCTTATGCCGAAGGTAATCCCTTGCGTCCTTCCATTGTCTAGACGGCTCAGGATCCTCTATTCGAGGCTGCC
This sequence comes from Chenopodium album, assembly GCF_948465745.1. NCBI lineage: Eukaryota > Viridiplantae > Streptophyta > Magnoliopsida > Caryophyllales > Amaranthaceae > Chenopodium > Chenopodium album. Next base: position 66,945,343 of record NC_137834.1, read on the forward strand.
TACCCCACCCCCAGCCGACTGTGTTTTCGCCAACAAATCAGAGAAATTTGTCTGTGGTACCCTTGGGTACCTTCCAGTTGGCCTTCGAAAGGGAGTGTTTCCAGCGTCCGTTGCATGGACTGCTTTGCTGTGTGTCTTCTTTGGAGCCCTCTGTTCCTCTCTCCTGGGCGGCTACCTAGAGGTAGAGGCTCCATTTCTCTCAATCTCCTTCCTGAGTTTGTTATGCGCGACTTTAAGAGAGGCTGCGGTAACAGGAGGGTCATCAGCTTCTTGAAATGTGGCTATCAGCGGATCACTGGTATGGATTGTAGGGATTATATCCTCTACATGTCCGCCCTCGCATGGATTAGGTGTCTGACCGTCTATCGCCATAACGTACGAGTATCCCCACAGACGGCGCTAAATGTTTCGGGTGTTTTTTAGATTTCCTCGGACACTGTTCACGCTCTCCTAGCAACGAGACGGTCCGACCTTCAAAACAACGAATATTCCGGTTGTCGGAATATTCGCCTCCGACGATCAAGTTAGTGATCAGAAACGGAAAAGACTAGAGAGAGAAAGTAGAGAGAAGTTGGAGCTATTTAATGTTCTTTTTGTTGTAATGTCTTAATCCACCCCTCCCATCATAAATGATTGGGGTATCTATAGGGGTGGGACTCGTGCCCCATTCTAGGGTTTGTACCCTAGAATTGCGTGACGTGATTGGCTGCACAATCAGTGAATGCCACGTGTCATTTTGGGGGCGCCGCTTTGCGGCTTTTAATGATATCTCTCGGGATTTGGGCCCTGACGTTATTAGACCTCTTTTGCGTGCTGATTTCAGGGGAACACATGCCCTAAACACGTGGCATCTTCCTGTGACGACACGTGTCACCCTCTAACTGGGCCACGTGTCGCTACGAGATTGGCCTGAACCTTTAAGTGCTCTTGAGCTGGACGCGTGGCATCTTCCCATAGTGACACGTGTCACCCTTTAAAAGATTTCTTGTTATATATACTCATATACAGATATACTTGATGCCCCTTCATTACTAAATTTTCTTTATGTTTTGACTTTTTCCTGTGTGAGATAATTATCGTCCAGATAGAAAGAATGATATTTGGATCCAATAATAGCGCTTGTATACAAATGATTGATAGGGAAGGTGAAATCCACAAATTACATAATTCTACAAGTAAAAGTTAGTATTTTATTGGCAAGGTCAAAGCTCACTTGACTATTATTGGTGTTGTTCTCTCTTATTTTTCAATGTGGGACAAAAACTCGCAGCTCACACGTGAGTAATTTCCTCAACGATTGATAACTTATGTAACGTGTTCTCCAACGTTCTTCATACATGTATCTTAATACACTACGTGTATGTGTAGCTTTGTTCCCATTTTAGTCATAGGGCGAATCTTCCTTGGCATGTGATGAAGCAATGGCGTGGCCTTGTTAAAATGATATGCATTTTTGGTTTCCATTCACGATCACTTGCCAAAGGAGAGTTGCCCTGTGACTACTTCAGCTTGATGATTTACTGTAACAACATCTTGCTGTTATTTCTTATTCTGGAATTTCATCTGCTGTTAAATGAATCCCGGTAATGTCTTAATAAATCTCATCAGCAATTCAGCATTAACAATGTTTTGTCTTGCTTTTATTGATTACTTTTTGTTTGCTTTTACAACTAAAACTGAGGTGTGTTTAGGCAAATCTCAACAAGGTCATATGAGAATCTGCTAGGTTTGAGGGGTAATAACAATCATACTACCAAAAGCATATAAACGATTGACAAAGCGATAGATAAACAACAAATAAGCAATAAGTAAACAACAAGAATTCAACTATGTAAAGAGAATGAGTTCAGAAACACAATACAGAGCAAGGACAAGCTTCCTTCTTCAGTAGGGATGCGGTTCCGTAGAGAAAAGTAGAGGAATTCTATTACATTCAGAGTATGCGTGTGTACATGAATGCTGAAAACGTCTAATTACACTTATTTATACCTAGGGATCTTTAGGGTTTACAAATATCTTCGGAATATATTCAAAATGAAGAGGATCTTCTTGATTTATCTTCTTCCCTGTTCTGTAGGTGTATCTTTGGCAAGTATCTCCTTGATTGATATGTATGATGCTGCTTTCCTTGTTTATTTCAATCAAGCCGTTTTATATGCTTTGCTGACTTATTGGTCTTGGATTGATGCCCTAGATGTAATGGGTCGTATGGTGGTACGGGCCCAACAATTGCCCCTAATTTTTATTTTCAATCATTTAGAAATGAAAATTACTTAAAAAGCCGTTGGGAGGATTTTGAAATTTTCAGAAATAACTTCAACGGTTAGCAAAATAGGAAGCGTGACGGCAGTTTAAGGCAACTTCCTCGATAACCGTTTGTGGCGGTTTATTTCTTTTTTTTGGTATTTATAGAGTGTGCAGGCTCTTGTCTAATCACTTCATTGCTTTGCCCCAATTTCGATTTTCACCAGGTATTCTCTCTTTCTTCTCTGTTTCCTCTGTTTCTTTTCTTCGCTGTTTTTTTTTCTTTTTTCTTTTATCTTGCGATGGGTGGTCATGTAAAAGTGGTGTTTTCTGGGGTGGATGAGGGTGTAAAAAAGCCGTCCTTAGTGGCACAAAATGTATTCCCTGCTAAGGATGTTTATCCTTCCACCATAATGAGAGAAGAGGTTCAGGGCATCGTTGCTGTTGCGCGATTTCCTGATGGGGTTGTGGTGAAAATCCCATCTTCTAGGGAGAGGGCTGACTGGACCGCTCCTGGTTGGGTGTGTTTCTTTGAGTATCCCTTTGTAATTGGGCATGTCTTCCTTTTTTCTCCTCTTGTTCGTCAATTTATCTCTAGGGTTAGGGTTTCACCTTGTCAGTTATTGCCCCAAACTTGGAGGGTACTGAGAATTTTGGATTTGCTGAGTGCGAAATTGGGTTTAGAACTTGATGTGAGGGATTTGTGTTATCCTTATACTATTAGGACCAGTGGTAAGGGTCGGGTTGGTCTTCGTTTGAAGGATGGTGTTGGTCTTTTGGTGACTGATTTGGAGAAGGCTTTTGACAAAAAGTGGTATCACAAGTTCTTCTTTGTGAGGATTGACTCGTTGGGTGGTGATTGTGACTTTTTTATTGGCACTGTTGAAGCTGAAGGTATTTTGTTTTCCCATTTTTCTTATGTTTTGCTCTCTTTCTTTGTTGATTTGGGCTTATTTGCTTGATGGTTGCAGTGAGTAAATTGAAGCAGTGTTCTCAGTCTTCGTCCCTGATAGACAAGTTGTACGAGTTGAGTGTAGACGAGAGATCCTTTATCAAGTTGACGCAATCAGAGGCGGTTATCCAGATCAAGTCTTTGGACGATTCTGATTCCGAGCAGAAAGTTGCCCCAACTATGTCTCAAGGTATGTTCTCTTTTTTTTTTTTTTTTTTTTTTTTTTTTTTTTTTTTTTTTTTTTCTGTTTGTGGTTTTTGTTGCGTTGCTTTCTGTGGATGTGTCCTGTTGCAAAATTGTTTTGCCTTTGTTAAATATTTATTTGGCTCTTAATTTGTTTATCCTTTCTAAGGTGGTTTTCCCTTTTGTTGAGTATATTTGTTGTGTGCGTTTGTCATGTTCCCTGTTACATTCCCTTTTGAATTCTGCCATGTTCCTTGCAGATACTTCGAGGTCACTAAGGTCTCATGACCTTCTTAGCTCATCTTCCCTTCTGGGTCGCCTTAAACGTCGCTCTTCTCCTCCAACTACTGAGGTTGTTCCTCTCAATACGGTGGCTCCAAGGAGTGGTGCTCCTCTGCCTCCGCCTCGTACTGGCCTCAAGAGGAAGCTGGGGGTGCCTATTGATGTTGATGCTGCTGATTTCTCTTTTGATTCCTTGGCTCCGCATGTGGACACCTTGCTGTTTTCGTCCTTCAAGGATCGCCAATCCTCGCAGACCTTTGTTGATCTTTCTCAAGAGGCTACTGTGCAGTCTACCAGGTATGGTATACTCACAAAAAAAAAATTTAATAAACATGACTAGAAATGGATTGTGCACTCCTTACTTGATTACGTGCTCTGCAGAGCCTTCAGTCTTGCTTGGGCGTATTGGGAAAAGTGTATGAGTTTACTCGAGCGTATGAGGCTATAAAGAAGGAGCGTGATGCTCTTTCTGATAAGTACAAGGCTGCTACTGAGGCTTTGAAGACTGAGCAGCTTGGCACAGGGAGTGCATTGCTGATCGTGATGGGTTGAAGAGGACCTTGACGGAGGCTGGGAACGAGGTTGTTGATGCTGCAGCGTATTACTTTGGGAAAGCTCGTCTTGAAATGATGGAGGAATTTCAACAAGGGAAACATGAGGCCTGGGATTATGAGGCTGACAAGGCTGCTTTTGAGGTTGCATTTCCTGCAGGGACTGCTGCTCCTGGCACACTGTTGCTGAGCTATGTTGATGAGGAAGTGAATTCTCCTCACAACACCGAAGTTAAGGATGTCCTAGAGAGTACGAAGCCTGTTGCTGAGGAAGCGGCCCCTGCTGACAACATGGATGAGAATTAGTTTCAACGGTGCTGTGTGACCTTTAAAAATTTGTTAAATCTGAAGGATGTTGTTTGTACTACCTTGGTGCAGTTGGATAATTTGTTTTGTCTTTTGTGCTACATTTCTGTAGCTGGATAATTTGTTTATTTTATTGCTATGCAACTAAGTATTTCTGTTTTCCTGCTATGTTGCTTGTGTTTTCGTGTTGTGTGTTGCCATTGTGCTACGGTTGTATTACAGTTGTATTACAGTTGTATTACAATTGTATTACAGTGGTATTACAGTTGTATTGTTGCTTACATGTGTTTGCTTGCTCCGTAAGGGTAGCTAGTCTGTTCTGTGCAAGAATGATGGGCCATTGTTCTGCGGTGACTTGCTTCATTCTTGCCTGGCAGTGTAGGTAACGTTCCTTGCAAAACAGAATAAGGTGAGGGGTGGCCGTGGGTTTCCCCAACGGCCCTCCGATGCCAAAGTCAGTACTCGTAATGATCGTAAATCAAATTGACAAAGAGCAAGGAGAGAGGAGTACCTTTCGTGCTGATTTTGGCTGTTGGAGATTTTTGTGTTTTTCTTCTTTTTTTGTATTTTTTGCTCGTTTTTTGGTTTTTTTTTTGTAAGTAAAAAGACAAAATTGAAATAATAACTACGTACCTTTGTGTCCTCAGAAATGATATAGCTTTAGGTGTGCTGCGTTCCAGCTCCGCTGTACTTCCTTTCCTTCTGCATTTCTGAGTCTGTACGCTCCATTACCTACTATCTTAGTGATCTCATAGGGTCCTTCCCAGTTGGGTGCTAGCTTTCCTGCATTTACTTCCCTGGTGTTTTCATATACCTTCCTGAGAACCCAATCTCCTAGTTTGAAGACTCTTGTTCTGACATTCTTGTTGAAAGATCTTGCTACTTCTTGTTGGTATGCTGCCATCCTCATTGGTGCGTCTTTTCTAAGTTCTTCTACTGTATCTAGGTTGTGGATTAATTCTGCTTGGTTCCTTTCTTCTGTCATTAACCCATATCTTGTTGTGGGGACTTCTACCTCTGTTGGGATCACTTCTTCACATCCGTATACCAATGAGAATGGAGTGTGGCCTGTGGCGCCTTTTGGAGTTGTTCTATCTGCCCACAGTATGTTGGGTAGTTCGTCTGCCCATTTCCCTTTGGCTCCTTCTAGTATTTTCTTCATGTTATATATAAGGACTTTGTTGCTTGATTCTGCCTGTCCATTTGCTTGTGGGTACCTGGGTGTGGATGTGATGAGGGAGATGTTCCATTCCTTACAGAACTTGGTGGTCTTATTGCTGATGAATTGGGATCCATTGTCTGTAATGATCTCTGCTGGTACCCCGAATCTGCTTAGAATGTTTCTTTTTATAAACGAGATGACATGCTTATCCTTGATTTCCTTGTATGCTTCTGCTTCAATCCATTTGGAGAAGTAGTCCGTCATTGCTAAGAAGTACGCTCTCTGTCCTGATGATGGGGGTAGCTTTACTATATCCATTCCCCACTTCATGAATGGCCAAGGTGTCAATGTTGGATGTAGTTCTTCTGATGGCTTGTGTGTCAAGGGTGCATGCTTCTAGCATGCTAGGCATTTCTTGGCGAACTCTGCTGCATCCTTTCTCATGTTGGGCCAGTAGTATCCCATTATGAGTGCTCTGTTGGCTAGGTTCCTTCCTCCGGAATGATTTTCGCATTCTCCGCTGTGTAGAGATTGTAAGACCTGCTGAGCTTCTTCTCTTTCTAGGGATCGTAAGAAGGGTCCTGCTACAGATTTCTTGAAAAGTACATTGCTGATCAGACAATACTTGGATGCTTTCTGAGCGAATGCTTGAGCTGTTACTTTCCCTATTGGTTTCGTGTTGCCCAAGAGGTATTCCTTCAATGGTGTTGTCCAGCTGTTGTCTTCTTCCTCTGTGAGGCTCGTTTGAACTTCGTAGACACTCATGGTTGATTTTTTCTCTATGGGTGGTGAGAGTACGTGCACTAGGGGGATAGCTCCAAATTCCTCTGGGTTGATGTTTGATCCCAGGTTTGCCAGGGCATCTGCTTCGGTGTTTAAGTTTCTGGGTACTTGTTCTATCTTGAATTCCTTGAACTCTTTAATGAGTTTCTTTGTGACTTCTAGGTAAGCTATCATCATGGTGTCCTATGCTGCATATTCCCCGTTGATTTGGTTTACCATGAGTAAAGAGTCAGAAATTACTCCCAGGTGTTGTATCTTCATGTCCTTTGCGACGGTTAATCCTGTGATTAGTGCTTCGTATCCGGCTTCATTATTGGTAGCCTTGAAGTCGCACCTTATTGCCTGTGCTATCTTGTCTCTTTGGGGTGATGTCAGTACTATTCCTAAGCCTACTCCGCGTATGTTTGCTGCGCCATCTGTATGAAGTATCCATTTCTGTGCAGCTTTTGGTTCTTGTAGCGCCAGCAGTTCCTTCTGTGCTTCTTCTTCAAGGGCAGGTCTGAAGTCTGCCACGAAGTCTGCCAAGGCTTGTGATTTGACTGCTGTCCTGGGCTCGTACTGTATATCGTATCTGCTCAAGTGTAAGGCCCATTTTTCCATCCTTCCTGACATCTCCGGCTTTCTCATGATAGCTCTGATGGGATAGTTGGTACGTACTCGTATGGAATGGCTTTCAAAGTATGGACGTAACTTTACTGAAGCAGTGAATAAGGCTAGAATGATTTTCTCTAATGATGCATACCTCGTTTCTGCGCTGAGTAGGGTTTTGCTTACGTAATAGATTGGGAACTGCTCCTTGTCTTCTTCTCTTGTGAGAACTGCGCTGATCGTCCCTTCAGACACTGCGAGGTATAACTGGAGTGGTTCTCCTTCTTTGGGCATGGAGAGAATCAACGGGTTGGCTAAGTATTCTTTCAGCTTCTGAAATGCTTCGTCGTGCTCTCATTCCTACTTGAATTCCTTATTCTTCTTCAATACTTCGTAAAAGGCTCTGCTCTTTTCTAAAGACTTTGAGATGAACCTGTTCGATGCCGCAATTTTTCCTGTTAAGCTTTGTACATCCTTCTTGGACTTTGGTCGCTCCAGGTCTAGGATGGCTATGACCTGTTCTGGGCTGGCTTCTATTCCTCTTTGTGTGACCATGTATCCTAGGAACTTTCCTGATTGTACTCCGAATGTGCACTTTGTGGGATTTAGCTTCATGTCGTACTGTTTTAAGATGACAAATGCTTCTCTAAGGTCTTTAACATGATCTTCTGCCTTCTTGGATTTAACAACCATGTCGTCTATGTAAACTTCCATTGTGTTTCCAATCTGTTCTTCAAACATCTTGTTCACCAACCTCTGGTACGTTGCTCCTGCGTTCTTCAATCCAAAAGGCATTACCTTGTAGCAATATATTCCTTGACTGGTGATGAAGGCGGTTTTCTCTTGGTCGTCCCTGTGCATGAGGATCTGATTGTAGCCGCTGTAGGCGTCCATGAAGGATAGCAGCTCGTGCCCTGCTGTGGCGTCTAGCATGGCATCAATATGAGGTAAAGGGAACGGGTCTTTTGGGCAGGCCTTGTTGATGTTTGTAAAGTCTATGCAGATTCGCCATTTTCCGTTCTTCTTCCTGACTACCACTACATTGGCGAGCCATTCTGGGTACTTTACCTCTCTGATCTTCCCAGTCTTCAGTAGGTTCTTAATTTCCTCATTGATAATCTTGTTCCTTTCCGGCGCAAATTTCCTTCTTTTCTGTTTTACTGGTGTATGCATTGGATCCACGTTCAACTTGTGAGTGATTACGTTTGGGGGGATGCCTTTCATGTCTTCATGGGTCCAAGCGAACACATCTTTTTCTTCATCTAGGAAGTCGTAGATTTGCTGTCTGAGTTCTGCCTTCAGTTCTGATGCTATTCTGACTTTTTGATCTGGGTGTAGGGGGTTCAACTGGACTTCTGTAGCTTCCTGTTCTTCTGATATGCTCAATTTTTCTTGGCCCAGCTGACCCTCTGATTGCTATGCTGAACTCTTTTCTGCAGATGTTGCTTTCAGTGCTATCTTGTAACATTCTTTAGCTTCCTTAGGATCCCCTCTAATTTCTTGAATTCCCCACCTAGTAGGAAACTTAATGACTTGATGATATGTAGAAGGGATGGCTTTCATCTCATGTATCCAGGGTCTGCCCAGAATCATATTGTATGAGGACAGAGTATCGATTACTAGGAACTTGACCTGTAGATTGATCCCTTTTGCGTACGTTGCCAATGTAATCTCTCCACTTGTCTTTTTGGTTTCCCCACTGAATCCTACTAGCATTGTTGACGATGTTCTTTTCATCTATGTTCATATGTTTTAGGGTGTCCAGCATGATGATATTTGCAGAGCTTCCATTGTCAACCAGGATTCGCTTGATCATGCAGTTTCCAACTGGGAGTGAGATCACTAGACCGTCATGATGGCCCTCTACTGCATCGCTCTCTTCAAACATGATGGGGATGTCTATTTTGGATTTCTCCCTCTTGTCTGGTTGATCTTTGTTACTCTCTTTTGCATGTCGCTTTGCTGCTGAATATGTCAAACCGCATACTTCTGACCCTCCTGATATGAAACAGATGGTTTTGACAATTGGAGGTGGAGGAGGTGGGCCTCCTTGCTTAGACTCTCTTTCCTTCCCTAGAGCTTGAGATCTATCCGACAGAAGCTCTTTGAGGTAGCCTTTCTTCAGCAAGTATGCAACTTCCTTCCTGAGCGCGACACATTCATCTGTAGTGTGACCGATATCTGAATGGAAATCACACCATCTGGATGGATCTTTCTTCTCTCCAGGCCTATCACTCCTTCTGGGCCATTGCACCGTATCTCCCATCTTATTTAGGGTCCTAATTACTCCTGCAGGGTTAACGTTAAAGAAATACTCATGTAACTTAGGCGGGAGTTCAGGATCCTCCCTCCAATCAGAAAATTCTTCTTCGACAGCATTGATTGTTCCCTCGTCAAAGCGAGAACGCTGATACGGCTTGAATCGATGGTCTCTTCTGGGAAAGCTGTTGTTCCTTCTTGATTGGCGATCTGGCTCGGGAGTCTTTCTTGCATATGCGTCTTCCTCAAATCTGACTTGAGCCATAGCTTTGGCTTGCACATCTTCGAAGGTCGTACAGGGATACTTGGTCAATTCTTTGTAGAGCTCGCTATGGTCTAGCAACCCTCTTCTGAATGCTTCAATTGTTGTAGGAGCATCACACTTGTGTATCCCAATCTTTTCCCTGTTGAACCTGTTGAGATAATCCCTCAAGGATTCACCGTGTCTCTGCACAACACGGTATAGATCTGATGACTGCTTCTCTATTTTCCTGCTGCTGGCGAACTGGATCTTGAATAGGTTTACCATTCCTGCAAAAGATCGAATTGTCCCATTATCCAAATTAATGAACCAAGTTAGAGCTGGACCTGATAATGTGGCTCCAAAGCCTTTGCACATGATAGCCTCTCTGATGTCTCTAGGGATTGAGCTTGTCATCATCTTCTGTTTGTAGAGCGACACGTGCTCATCAGGGTCTGTTGTTCCATCGTACATAGTCATATTGGGCGTGCTGAACCTCTTTGGGACTTCTACCATGGCGATCTCTTCTGAGAACGGGGATTCTATATAGCCATCTGCTACTTCCTCTTCCATGGGTTTCGGCATTCCAGGGATTTTGGCTATTTTGGCCTCGATTGTCTTGAGGTATTCCTTGACCATCTTTTCTACTTTTCCCTCTTCGGCTCTTTCCTGACTATCCTTCTTGGGGGTTCCTGCATCCAAAGAGTCTAGATCCAGGGTATCATCCCTGTTGTTAGATCCTTTTTCCCCGTTAGGGGTGTGAAAAGTTCCTGACATATCAAGCTGCGTGGCTATACTTTCAATGTTCTTTCTGGTGTTAATGGTTTTAGAAGCCACTGATTGTATTTGGCTACGAAGGGCTTCGTTTTGTTTGGTGAGACTGGTGAGTTTGGCTTCAGTTTGAATCTTTTGGGCCAACAGTGTTTCAATCTGGCTTTTTTGTTGGTCTAGGGTCTGACGGAATGCATTCATTCCTTCATTGATTTCGGCTATGGTAAAGGGTACTTGGTGCCCAGTCATGGTGTTTGTTTTGGTTTTTGGCGAATTGGTAGGTTAATTGATTATCAGCCCCACGGTGGGCGCCAAATTGTTTAGGCAAATCTCAACAAGGTCATATGAGAATCTGCTAGGTTTGAGGGGTAATAACAATCATACTACCAAAAGCATATAAACGATTGACAAAGCGATAGATGAACAACAAATAAGCAATAAGTAAACAACAAGAATTCAACTATGTAAAGAGAATGAGTTCAGAAACACAATACTGAGCAAGGACAAGCTTCCTTCTTCAGTAGGGATGCGGTTCCGTAGAGAAAAGTAGAGGAATTCTATTACATTCAGAGTATGCGTGTGTACATGAATGCTGAAAACGTCTAATTACACTTATTTATACCTAGGGATCTTTAGGGTTTATAAATATCATCGGAATATATTCAAAATGAAGAGGATCTTCTTGATTTATCTTCTTCCCTGTTCTGTAGGTGTATCTTTGACAAGTATCTCCTTAATTGATATGTATGATGCTGCTTTCCTTGTTTATTTCAATCAAGCCGTTTTATATGCTTTGCTGACTTATTGGTCTTGGATTGATGCCCTAGATGTAATGGGTCGTATGGTGGTACGGGCCCAACAAGGTGCAGCATTGCTGCCATACCCTGGCTCGACAGCAGGTTATTGAAATGGCCTGGCACATAATGTACACTTCTAAGAACACTCTTAGTTGCCGATACTTTTGTGTGATGTAATTTTTCTCCCTAATTTTATAGCTTATTCCTAGTTAAAATATATTGGTTGAATTATTTGAAGTTGTTAGTTTAGTTTATGATTCAATCTATCACGGTATTTACACAAATAGAAAAAGAACTCATGTAACTCTTACAGCTTATTAGATCAAATCGTGCAAAGAAAGACATTGAGGGAATGATCATTCTCTATTGTAAACCATGCATATTGCATGAGTCAAATAGTAGTTATGCTACCACAGTGTCATTCTTTTTTGGCGGTATTTTCTTGCTTTAATTGCTTGTGATCATAGAGTGCACACCTCATGTTAGTCATATATGGTTCGAGGTCAAGTAGACTATGAAGCCGGTCCTTAAAAGTATACATACAATAGTTAAAAAATAAGTATATAAACCAAAAACAATAAAATTTCTTAATTATAATATTAAAAGATAATAGGTCTTGATTCATAGTTCCAAATGTACTAATTGTTGTTTTATTAATTATGCTGAACTATAGAATATCAAGGCCAACATGTTTGTCTAGGCAAACATGCTTGTCTTCATACTTTATAAGTTCCAATTAATATAGGGACTGATAAATCTTTTCATTTTTTTTAATAGACAACACTTTCTAGAATTATAAATTTTACAAAAGAGAATGAATTACTAAAAATAATCTTTGTTGGAAAATTAAGGCATTAACAATCAACAATTAATGCCTTAATCCCAAAAGCGGGGTAGACTACATGAACCAAATTGTAAAATTCCAAAATGCAAAAATGCAAAAGAACACACACTTTTTAGAGTTGTAAATTTTTTTTAAATAATGAATTACTGAAGATAATTTTTCAGCGGAAAATTGTAGTATTAACAATCAACAAGCACTACCTTAATCTCAAAAGCAGGGTAAGATACATGAACCAAAATGTCATTCCACAAAATAGTCGCATAAGATTCTCCATTCCCTCTAATCAAGTGCAAACAAAACAAAAAAAAATTATTAAATGATAATGATAGTAATTATTATACATATAAATATATAATTATTGGAATTAACAAAATAAGAAAGCCAACACACTAAGGACCTGTTCTTTTGAGCTTCTAGGCAGAGCATATTTCAGCAGAGTAGAGCAGAGCCGAGCAGACTGAACAGAATAGCTCTAAAGAACAGAGCCTAACAAAGCCACCACCATGGGATCACCCATTGGCGCTTATATAACTGCTTGTATTTTGACATATTACATCCAATAAACACTCACTTACCAGTGTTCTGACTTCTTGCACAGAAGTGTGGATAAAGAACATTTGACGTTAGCTTCTACAGCCATGCCTATGAGGGTACGGGTACTGCTGTTAAGAACCCTCGGTGAAAGAGCAGTGAAATTAATGGTGGTTGAAACATTCGAAAATAACAACCTTTTTCAAAATTCAGTTGATAGTAACTCTCAAGTATCCCTGTCTTCATTTTGAACTAAAGACACCATTCATGTCCACAAATACCATGTCCCTATTAAAGGGATGAAAAGCCATGAGCCTGAACATATAATTGTATTTTTTAAGAGATGGCTGATGATCAAGTATCACCCTGTGTGCCAACTGCCAAACCCCCTTGTGATACTCTTCCAAATCCCAAACAAGCAGGACAGAACCGCCATTAGCCTCCTTGTAAATAAGACAAGCCACCCAAAACTGCCCTTGGCACACTCCAAAGCCACAATGTCCAAAGACAAAAGGGAACTCAAGGGATAATAATTCATTTGGTAGGTCAACTGAATGGCAGCTGAGATTATTTGCATTTGCATCAAAAGAAACAAGCGAGCGTCCATTTAGCCAATGTAACTTGCCAATGTAACACTAGGGTGAAAGGACATTGTTGATTATGATTATATTCGGTAAAACGACTGACAAAGTAATCACTAGAGAGTAAAGAGCACCAATGCCTGCAAACCAACTTAAATCGACACACAGAGTCAATGGGGAGACGTAGGAATATTTCGGTCAGCAGCTCGTCTATCATGCTGCTAAACAACTCAAGCTTGAGTTTTAAACTAGCCTCAGGCCTTAGCCTCATTCTCCCCTCTCGATTTTAGTACCTTCCTTCGTTTCGAAACAACCAATGTTGATGACCTCTTCTTAACTTTACTCCATTTTGCCATCAAGCGAGAGCAAGGCAGCATGTTCAAACCCATTACTACAAATTTGATAATGATTATGATGATTATAGTAATTTAAAAAGTACAGAAAATACCCCAATTCAAAACTCAACCCCAGCAACGAACCAGGGAAGGAGGCGCTGCTGACTTGGTATCATACTATCAGGGAGAAGTGGAGAACAGGTCAATTTCTATTCAAAAAATCCGCTAACAAAACAAAGTTCAAAACTCGATTTAATTTCATATTGAATTATCTTGAAAAATACATAATTTTAGGGATATTTGATTCAATAATCAAATTACGCTCATAATTTTCTTCTCTTTGGGATATGATGATGTTTCATAATCTAAGAATTTACGGACCCTAAAATTAAAGCACTATGTGATGATAACAACAACAACTGACTTACCTAAGAGGCTGCTTTAATGGGGGATACAAGAATTAGACTCAACGGAGAACGCTTCAATGGAGAACGTTGAGTGCGCTTCAATGAAATGACTTAGAGACGTAGGAAATAGGAATGCAGGCCTTTAAAAGCCATGACCCGCCATAGTTATAATATGGGTCAGATCCGTTTGATAAATAAATGGGGCGGGTCTTTTTATATCATCGTTTAATTATGAGACAAGTGGGCTTTATAAAGGTTTTAAGTAAACATGTTTTAAATATTTTTAAATAGGAAAATTTGACGGAAATAACAGTATTAAAATGGAACGACTTTTGACACATATTTGCCATAAATGGAATGTGACGTGTTGGTAATTTGTTTAGAAGGTTACCAGTGACACGTGTCACAATGTCGTTGGTCAATTTGTTTAACAAAATTTTTAAAAAACTTTAAAATAAGAAAATACTTAAAAACTAAATAAGAAAACTATTTTTTTTAAAAAAAAAACCTTCCCCCTTTTCGACAGGCGGAAACCCCTCGACCACCACTTGCTCTCCCCTTCTCCGCCCCTGCCTGAGCCCTCTACCTGTCGACGACGCACCCATCCTGACCCAAATCTTGAACCTAGAGCCCTTCCCCTTCCTTTGAACCACCTTTCCCCCACCCTAAAACCCCCTCCCTCCCCTTAAAAACCCACCTCGATCTCTTTACCGCGCAGCCGGCTCCCCAACCCTTTCCCCTTGTGCCGAGGAATCCATTACGCCCCTTCGGCGCCCATCTCCAATCCATTCCCCCCTTGAACCACCACTCGAGATCCTTAAAGTCGAGTGGTGGTTTTAGGATCATTGAATTTTCAGGTGGTGGTTCAAGGGGAGTAGATGGTTGGTCGAAGTTGGGGTCTAGGTCAGGAGGGTTTCGTAGGCGCTGGGTAGAGGCTCTAGCCATCGGCGGGTTTGGGGAGGGGAATAGTCGGTGGTGGTGGGGTGGCTGCCGGAAAAGGGGAGGGGTTTTTTATTCTAGTTATTATTTTTAGTTATATATTTTTTTAAAAGTTTTTTTAATTTAAGTTTTATTTTTTAAATCATATTACTAAAGAAAAATGTTAAAATAAAAGAAATAAAGTTTTAACCAATCATACATGTGACACGTGTCAAAAGTAACCTGCAAAATAAAAAACGGGTTTTTTGGTCTATTTTCGGCAAATGTGTATCAAATGTCGTTTCATTTTGAAATAATCCCTCTATTGTTGGAAGACGTACCGCTAAAAGGTCGTATTATTGTTGACAAATTTTCCTTTTAAGTATTTCCATACACCAAATCTTGTATCAATTCTTTGTAAGTTTTTTAGAATTTTTTTTTTTTTAAAAAAAAACTTGCAGAAATTACATTAATTAAACCGAGGTTACAACTTTCAACAAACTAAAGGATAGTAAAGTAACATAAGTTACTATTGGCATAAGAAGCCTTTACACAATACCAATTAAGGTCATTAACAATATTTACCTTTAAGCTATTACAACGAGTGAGGACAACGCATATAAGGCTTACCAATAAATATTTAAACATTCGATGGTACTATTGATAGAATGAGGGAAGTTGGTGATGATGTTTCGTGTTGTGCAAGGTATTTTCTAACATATATTATTAAAAGTCTATGAATGTTGCGGGAATAACGGAGACAACCCAAAATTAGTATGTCTTACCCTATATGTTGTTCCAAGTAAGTAAATTGGCATTACCTTACTCTAAAGAGTCAGTCAATTTCATTACCTTCGCCTTCGGCTACTACCGGCTGGAAAGGCTTGGCTCAACATTGGATTTGTTTGAAAAGAACCAAGGATGGCGTTCATTCAATCAAATCTTTTATGCTAACTCAAACAAATTACTGTCTTTGGAAAGAGTTGTTCCCCGCATTCTTTCCAAAAACTTCGCTTTAGCGACTCGCTACGCCCCTTTCTACTGGTTTTTGAAAGCTCAAAATCTCCTCTTCCCCCATATTTCTTATCCTTCTCGCATCGGTTCTGTATCAGATGATGAGCCCATGCGAAAACTTTTTCTTTTTTTTTTTCGCTCGGTAGGCTATTAGATTGAGTCGAAAGCCTACCAAGGCATAAAGGTTCCGATTTGAGCGAGAGCCCGAACGGGGGACGCGAGAACATCTTGATCGAAAGCCCCACTGTTCTGAATAGTGAAAAAGACTTTTCCAAATTCGATCAAATCGATCGAGAATCTCATCATCTGTTAGGTGGGCTAACCAACCGACCGAGTTGGGCTGAGCGTCC